>NW_004949109.1:6365270-6431624 GCF_000317375.1 Microtus ochrogaster
TGGTTGTGAGCCACCATGTGGTTGCTGGGAATTGAACTCAGGACCATTGGAAGAGCAGGCAATGCTCTTAACCACTGAGCCATCTCTCCAGCCCCTTGTATGACACTTTTGAGGATGACCTTTTCCCACGTGAAAATCAGTTGCAGCACTAGCCAGTTCTTATAAAAGTCAAGGAGTAGTTGCTGGACTCTCTTCAGGGTGTCCCTAGACTATGAAACAATGTTTATAACTAATAGAAAATTTCTTTAAGATAGCTGTTTAGGGGTTTTTTTGTTTTATTTTGTTTTTATCATAGTACGTGTGCTTTTGATATCTAAAACTGTATTTTTTTATGAATATGAGAATCTAGTGATCAGCTGGGGATTGAACCAAGTGCTTTAAGTATGTGACTAGCATTGTTTGTCTCCTAAGAGGTTGACTTTTAGCTTGAACCTATCCTGTGTATATAATGCATATTAATATTTTATTATGTTTAAATTTTTGTTCTTTCAGTATTTAAAATTACTAGATTGTATTGTTTCTTTAGCAATATAGGAACAGTGATCATTTTAGTTATTTCTCTTATATGCATAGAACAATTTTAAGCATTGGTAGAAGGGAAGGGGCTGTAGTTTGCCTACATATTTTACAGGACATTGTTAAGTAAAAGACATAATTTTGTTTAGAAATTATTTATTTGTGTCTATTTAGAGGTAGGGTGTATGCATGCATGGTGTGGAGGCCGGAGTAGCTCTCTCTCTCTATCATATGGGCTCCAGGGATTGAGCTCTGGTCAACAGCATTGGAAGGAAGTATCCCTTCCCATTGAGCCTTCTCCCTGCCCTAGAGGATATCTTTTTAACCCGAAAGATATAGATTGTGTGACTGGGGTTGAAAGCACACAGATGTGTAATATTTTTATGGTACAAAGTATGAGTGGATAAAAACAAATGTCAATAAGAACCATTTTTTCTCAGGCTGGGGAGATGGCTCAGTGATTAAACATTTGGCCATGCAAGCATGTGGACAGGAGTTTGGACACCCACAATTCTTCTAAATGCCGGATGGTGTAGTGGCCTGCCTGTAATTCCAGCCTGGAAAGGAAGGCAGAGATGGGATCCCCAGAGCAGGATCATGACAGGACTAATCTATCAGCATTGAGCTTTGAGTTTGCTTTAGAGATTCTGAATAGGGAATAAGAGTGCAGGAAGGTGGTTCCTGACATTAACATTGGGCTGACACACACACAATGGATAAAAGAAAAAGAACGTTTTTCTAAGTTTTTACGTTATTTAATGGGACACATTATCAAACTAAAACAAAGTGGGTGAATGATTGTAGCAAGATAGGTTAAGTAAGAAAGATCGCAAAGTTGGAAAGCTCAGCATTACAAAAAAAAATCCATTTTTAATTCAACAAATAAGCAGTTATTTGCACCATACATGAAGAAAAGAACAATGAAGGATATATATTAAGAACCTTATTATATATATATATGTATATATACATATATATAATTGAGATGGGAAGAGATGATAATCACCTAAAATAATGTCATTGACAGTCCAGATTAAGGAAGATTCCAAAGACAGTAAATACTATTTGTTAACAATATTCCATTGATTTGATCTATGCCAAGGCACGTAATTGCTTCCATTGATTTTACCTTCTAATTTGTTGACTGGATTAGTCATACATTTCAGTATCATGGCAGATAAACCCAAGTATAAACTTTATGCTTTGTAGTTCAGTGAATTTCTTGGGATCTTGAAGTTTGCTGGTGACAGTGGGAAAAGATATGGAAAAGAACTTTTGTGGTGAAAGTTGGGAAACCAGCTTTCATGCTCAAGATGATTCCATGGTCGAGCACACATCACTTGTCTGCTGGGGACTTTCTTTTCTGGTTGCATAATGAAGTGCTTAGAGCTAGAGCTTGCTTTAGAACTCGGTGGAGCACCAGATGCTGTGTCAACACTGCAGAGTTAGTAACTAGAAGTAGCAGTGGGATGCTTTGCCTGGGGCTATCTGGGTAATAATGAGGTGAGGTTGAAGAGGGAGCAGTGATGGAGATCTTCAGGTAGGCCATGGCTTACTGGGAGAACTGAATGGGCTGTTAAAGAGTTGGCCTTTGGTTTGGTGGTCATCAAGAGAACCCAGAAATAATCTGTTGATATGATGAGTGCAAATACCAGGGATATTGTCTTGGCAACATCAAATGCCTGTTGAATTAAGTCAAAGAACTCTCTAACAGCAAGCTCACTTTGCTACATTATTTATTTTTAATCTTAACAGCATCTCTATGGGATAGATAATACTATTACTATCTAGCAGTCAAGGGAACACAGGGAAAGGGAAGTTATGAGATTTGCCCAAAGCCTTGTACTGAGTGGCAGCCTAGAATTCGAATCCATGTCTCTTTGACACAAAAATCATTTGTGTTTGCACAGCCATTCCCCTTTCTTCTTTTCCAGCTAGGATGCTGCTGCTTTTGTTTTAGGGGCTATGGTGAAGAGCCAGGGTAGAGTAGTGCACAGCTGCTGAAAGAGAAGGGAGTTTCCTGTCGGTCCCTACTCAGTGTGTCTTCAGCATTGCTACAGCAGCAGTGTCACGGAGGAGCCTGGAAGAGCTGCTGTCCCCACCAAATCTACTGATCCTGGAGAAGCTCTTTAACTCCACCCCCAGGTGTGCATTGAAGTGTGAGAACTGTGTTTGTCTTAGGGTGGCTATTGCTGTGAAGGGAAACCATGGTCACAGCAACTCTCAGAAAGGAAAACATTGCACTGGGACTGGTTTACAGTTCAGAGTTTGGTCCATTATCGTCATGGAGGGAAGGATGGCAACATGCATGCAGACATGGTGCTGGAGAGGTAGTTGAGAATTCTACATCTGCATCCATAAGCAGCAGGAAGTGAGAGAGACGTTGGGTCTGGCTTGAGCATCTGAAACCTCAAAGCCCACCCCTAGTGACATACTTCCTCCAACAAGACCACACCTACTTGAAGGCCATACCTCCTAGCAGTGCCACTCCCTATGATCCTATGGGGCCATTTTCATTCAAACCACCCCAGTGTTGTATAGGTATTTGTTATACTGATTTTTGTCGTTGAAAAGAAATATAGTCGAGAGGCTATATGTGTACATGTGACCTGGCATCTCTACAGGTAAAAACATTCCTCTGTGCACCCACCTACCTATGCTCCCAGTACATTTTTGGTCACTTGAACCCTTAGAAAAAAAGCTGTGTTTCTTTGGCTACATAAAGCCACTTCCCCCATTTTGAGACAAGACCTCACTATGTAGCCCTGGCTGGCCTTGAACAATTGATCCTCCTGCCTCTGTTTCCCAGGTTCTAGGATTCCAAGTGCCGCTATGCCTAGTGTAGTTCCATTTTTGAACTGCTTTTCCAGAGCCTCTTTTCCCTCTGATGAACTTCTCTGTTAAGAACGTTTGATAGGTTCTCATCCACAGCCCTAGGCTTGTTTGCTTGTTAACTGTGCATGTTAAGCCTCTCACAGATCTTAGTTACCAGCAGCGGGGCAGTGGTGAAGAGGTTTTGGCTATTACTGAACACTCTTGGAAGGCAGAGATCTGTCTTTCTCACTGAGCACATGGTATTTGAGCCATTCTTTGCATTTGGAAAAGTGTTAGGGCTTCCTATCTTCACTTGTGTTCCAATTACATACTGAGCCAAAGAGTGGATAGAGAGTCTAAAAAGACAGTGTGAAGGCTCGTTGGGTTTTAGAGGAAGCCTTATCCTGGCATAGGATCCCAAGAAAGCCTTCTTTCTTTAAAAAGCTAACCTAGAGGTGGCTGGGCTCAGGGCTGGGGCCATTTTCAAGAAAAGAAAGAGGATTGCATAATTTAAAGATTGAGAAAGAAAGTTCTTGGCCCTGCTATGATGGCGGACTCCATGGAGAAGTAAGCTTCCTCTGTGTGATTCCTTGTGTGTCTAGTGCTGTGTCATTGTACCACTCCATGTGATCTAATTGGGGTAGCAAGAGAATGAATTAAGAGCAGACAGACATGGAAAGCTGGAATTGGATGGTCTGGGTTTTCTGGAGGAGAAGCTGAAGTACGTTGGAAGTTCAGTGTGTCTATTACACAGTGTATTGCATTTTTCTGAACAATGAGGTGGGGTTATTGCACTCAGATAAACCAGGAGAGGGTTTATGGTGTACAGCTGGATCAAGGAAGTATGTTTAGCTGATCTCAGTAGGAGCAGTCCCTGTAAGGGAGTAGTCTTTGGCCAACTAGGGAGAAGAAAGCTATGGTGGCCATTTTCAGCACACACATGGACCAGAGAAAGACCTAACCATACCTCTGAGCCTTACCCTTGGGCATGGGAAAGCTCTGCCTATTTCTCATGGGTCTAAGGCCATGGAGCCCTTGACAACACTCTCGGGGTCTTTTCCACTTTCCATAGTCTGTTGCTTCTAAAGAGTTCCCTTTGAATGGAGAGCCTGACTGGGGCCGGGAGTAAAGTGCTGAAGAAACAGGCTTGGTAGCTTGTGTATGAGGCACCTTGGTCGGGACCAGAGGTGGAACTATGTCCTTAATCGCCACATTAAGGACACATTCTTAGGGGAGTGTAGGTCTGCAGTTCATTCCATTGCACGGCTTTGGGCTGTCTGTTCTTTTCCAGTGTTGGGATGAGAAAGTCTGCAGTCTGGCCTCAGCGCTTACCGGGCATTCTCTTGAGGGATTTGAACTTCTGACAGAGAGAGGTTCAGGATTTATTTCAGTCCTATCGCAGCCTTTGTTGCCGCCACTTGTGACGATGAGCCCAAGAGTTCTCCCTGCGCTGGTTGCAGTTCTTCGGTGAATGGCCCTTCTCCTTGTCCTGTTAAGTGTATGGTCCTTCAGGAAAGCATATATCCACTTTCCTTTGTGCTCTCCTGGATTTGGTGTCTTCTCTTGTCTCTTCATTTCAGTTCAGTTTCGTCTGTTTTCTAGTTATTAGCAATTACTTATGAAAAAAATGAACTCATGACTCCGTTTCTTTATTATTGCTGATATTCTTTGTTCTTTAAAAACAAACAGATGAGAGATTGAGAGTGTAGCTCAGTGGCATAGTGCTTGCCTGACATGAATAGGTTCTGTGCTCCATCTCCAGTACCAAACAAATAAACATAAAAGGACTTTCAGGGGAACTTCAGAAGTCAAGGAGACAGGGCTGGTAGGAAGTGAAGCTATTGGTAGGTCTGTACTGTCATTCTTAGTGGTAGGAGGAAGCTGCTTCATCCTGCATTTTAGAAGCAATGTTTTTAAGTAGTTTATTGGGAAAGACATAAGCTCCCTGGCCACCAGTTGGAGGTCCACAATTTTGTCATTACAGCCTTAACTGTAGTCACTTCAAATAAATGCAAGCTTTCTGGATGAACTTAAATTCTGTTAGCACTAGCCAAAAACTATCCCTTCTAAAACAACTGCAGTATGCCTTATTACGGATACACTGGTAAGACAGTAACTATTTTAAGCAAACATTCAGAAATGGAAGTGCGTTTTAGTAGGTACATTATAGAAGACCCTAGAGTGATAGAATTTAGTTAGGCTACTAGGATAGAAGTGAGTGGAGGAAGACTTATTTTCAGATAAACCAACAGGATAGGGGACAAGAAAGCTGAAAACGAACAAGCTGAGGAACCAGCTGAAAGACTGACGTGCTTGAGGGAGCTCAGAGGAGAACAGGCAGTGAGGATTGAGTAGGGAGGCATGCAGAGACTCAAAGAGATCCTCCTGCCTCTGCCTCTTGCATTCTAGGAGTAAAGGTGTGAGTGGCTTCAGGTATTGATCCAGCCACTGACTTACTTTGGGGAAGGTACTGCCATTATGTATTAGTTGGTGCTTTAAAAATAATTATTTTGGGACTGGAAAGATGACTCAGAGGTTAAACGCATTGACTGCTCTTCCAGAGGACCTGGGTTCAATTCCCAGCACCCAAATGGCAGCTCACAATTGTCTGTAACTCCAGTTCCAGGGGACCTGACACCTTTGTCAAAACACCAATGAAGATAAAATTAAAAAAAAAAAACACTTAGAATTTTAAAATTCCAAGTCGTGGTAAGACTTGATTCTGTAATTCAATTAAGAGTTACATTTTTACCAAGAGAAAGTGATAAAAAATGGTATTGTAGATAGGTATAACTAGTTATAACTGCTTTATTGACATATATTTAATATAGCTGTAGGATTTGTCCATTTAAAGTTTATAACCCAGAATTTTTTTATTTAGTTACAGAGTTGTGTAAATATTTTTCAGTAATGTTGGAACATCTTCATCACCACAAAAGGAAACCCTGTGTCATGAGTGGACACTGTCCAGCCTGGTCTCCCCCCTGCCCTCCTGGGTCTAGTTAGTCATGAATGTGCTTTATTATTTCTATGCCGTTTTTAATGTGAATAATTCATATGAATGCAGTTGTGTAACATGTGGCTTCCTCTTCTTAACAGTGTTGTCAAGGCTCCTGCCTGTTGTTTGTTTGGCCCCGACCTAGATCACCGTTTGCACACCACTGTTGTTTATTCACCAGTCAGTGGACATCTGAGTTGTTTCCTCTCTTTTGCTATTATGAATAGCATCTCTGTGAATAGCTGAATGACTTTTTGTGTGCATGCATGCTTGCCTTTCTCTGAGGATATACATAAAGTAACTCATACATGTAGATTTATTTGTTTGTTTTTGTTTTTGTTTTTTGAATTGCCAGAGTTTTCCCAAATGATTGTGCCGCTTTCTTTGTCTCTCAGCAGTGTATGGGGCTCTTGCTTTCCCTCCAAGTGCCCTACAGTTGTTAGTATCTTTTTGTTTGTGTGTTTTTTGAGGCAGGGCCTCTCAACACAGCCCTGGCTTCCCTACTCACTTTGTAGACTAGACTGACCTTGAACTCAGAGTGGACAGTCTCCCTTTACCTTCAGAGCTCTGGATTTAAAGGCATGGGACCCCATTCCTGACCCACGTGATTGCAGCATTCTTAGTGGAAGTAAAGAACTGTTTCATTGTAGTTTGGTTTGCTTTCTCTTATGGTGACTGCTGATGTGGACTAGCCTTTCATGAGTTTGTTTGGTAAATGCCGATCGTGTTATTTTCTCACTTTCAAAAGTAGGTTGTTCTTTTATTGCCAAGTTCTGGGTTGTTTATATTGTTTTTCCTGAGAGGTAAAAATTTATTGATTTCTATATTTTTAAAATACCAGTCCTGTATGTGTTTGTATATATATACATACATATACATACATACATACATATATATATATATGCTCTGAAAATATTGTATTTAAATCTTGGATTGACAATTCACTTTCTTGTTGATATAGTTGGGACATAACAAGTATGTATTTATTTATTTATTTATTTATTTATTTATTTATTTATTTATTTATTTTGAGACATGTTTTCTCTGTGTGGCCTTGGCTGTCTTGGAACTTGCTCTGTAGGCCAGGCTGGCCTCGAACTCACAGAGATCCGCCTGTCTCTATCTCCTGAGTGCTGGGATTAGAAGTGTGTGCCACCACTGCTTGGTGAATTTTGAAATTTTTAATGAAGTTTAAATTATCTGTTTGCCTGTATTATTTGTGCGTTTAGTGTCATGTCTAGGAAGTCTAATAGACTTTTAACATGTTACTTGTTTTTAAAAAAGATTTTCTTGACTTGAGGCTAAAAGTGACTTACTGAAACACTGAGTTCTGCTGTAAGAGACTGTAGGGCTGTAAACAGTCCCTGCTTTTCTGTGTGCTTTATATCACTGCTCTCATTTCTAGAATTGTCATGTTTATGACTTGTCATAGCAACTGTTTACTGCATTACAAATATAAACACAAGGTTCCTCTACTTCTGTTTTACTTGGATACTTTATTTCTGAGAACATGTAGTCTGCAGATTATGTGGCAAACGTAGTGTTTTTCCGGGCAAGGCTTTGTCCATGCTCTATTACAGAGGCATACTGAGATCATAATTTTGAAAAAGTTGTTGCTGCCTTTAACTTTCAAAAAAGAAAGTAAGTTTGACTTTTTCTACTGATCTCTTCATCCTTGTAAGGATGCGGAGGTGTCTCCTTCAATCACCAGTTATCAAGCTGAGCAAGCTTGTCGTAATGGGAACTGTTGGGATATCACTGTTCAGTGTGTGGTCTGAAGGCTGGACCTGTTCTGTGAGCTGCATGTGACAATGTAGATAGAACAGTCCAGAGTGAGCAGCAGAAGCATTACCAGCAGTCTGACATCCGTTTCACCCCTGCCCTAGTAACTGATGTTTTATTGGTTCACAGAAGTGTTAGTTTGTGATTTTAGGAAAAGAGGTGGGGAAACTAGGCTCACAGAGGATTATCACAAGAATGCTAAAATATTGAATTCTTTGTTTTTTGAGTTCTGTCTCTTTTTCTGTGTTTCCTCTCATAGTCATAATTATGTTTCAATTTAAATACGAAGTTTATTTTCACCGTGGAAAAACTTTAGGGATTGTAATTTCACATTTATTGTCAAATATATATTCAGGTTCCAAAGTTATAATTAGATATTTAATTATATTTTCATATGAAAGCCAAGGGATGGGGAGTCTTAAAGCTTTTCATTTGCAACATCTAGAGAAAAAGATAATGTAATTTGAATGTCATCTAGTTCTTTCTCCTACCAAACAGAAGCATAAAGCATCGTACTTAGAGATGGTCAGAAAGTAGTTTCTTCTCGATGGCGTGGTTTTGCTCCAGTGTGTGTGACCGTCTGCAGAAGCTCCTCCCTACTTCCTAATACTGCTTGTGAGCTGTTCTCTTTTGAACCTCTTCATCACTTTCTTTAACACTAACAGAGGTTAATAAAAATAATATTTTAATATCAAGAACTAGCAAAATGTTTTACCATGGGGAAAAGAAATACAAATACATTTCTTTCATTGAATAGGACTTGTTTTGGTATTGATACCCTGGGACCTATTTCCTGGAATATATGTATGCTGCAAACATCTAATATTCTTAGAATAGGATTTCTTTTCTAAAAGAAAATATGCCTTAGAAGAGATAAGGAATTGATTTTTTTTTTTTAAATATAGGTAGTAAGAAAAAGTAACAGTGTTGTACATTTTAGGCAGAGTGTTATATGGAATAAAAGTTTAATTCAGTAGATTTTACTGTAAGGGTAGGCTGAGGAGAGTAAGATGATTAATAAAATAGCCCACTGACTTTAAAGACCAAAAAGCAAACATAATTCTGTCTTATTTTATTCATGAGAGAAGGATACGCTTGACATTTTGCTTCATACCTATCTAGATCCAGGTAGGAACTCGGTTGTGGTGAGCGTTCTGATTCACGTCCTGCTTTTCTAGACCTAACTTCCTGTAGGAGACTGTTCCCATAGGGTGTCATAGCAAAAATCATCTCTAACAGCCTCCAACAGCTTCTTAGATATTTTCTACTAGCTTACCAGTTCCAACAAATCTCTCAACTGCTATTGTTGAAGTCTATGCCTTGGCTTCTGTGTTGGATTTGAGTCCATTTTTATGGTGTGTATGTATGTGGTGTGCTCTAATGGGCCGGGACTGGGTCAATGTCCCACTCCAGCCCAGCAGGAACGGCATGAGGACTGGGGGAGGTGCCATTGTCGGAAGGAAAACTGAGACACTCTTAAGAAGCAGCAGTTCAGAGCAGGCAGAACCAAAAATCTGCTCCGGAGTAGACATCTGAAAGTATAGCTAAACAGAGAGGTTGTCAAAGCTGTGCAGAGAAGAGAACCGTGGCAGAGGTAGATGGTGCGCAGCTCTTTCATGCTTAGTCAGCAGTGCGTCTTTCAAGCTCTTCAGAGAACATTGTTTCTGAAACAGTGACGTAAAATAATGTTATATGCGAAAATTCAAAATGGCTTATATAGGGAGTAGCTGGAGGCAAAGAAAAAAGTAAGGCTGTCTAGACTGACTCATTTTGCATCTGTATGGGCACATATGTATGTATGTATGTATGTATGTATGTATGTATGCATGCATGTACTGCCCTCCTGCAGATTAAGTCTGGGGCCCCAAAAGCGTGTGACAAGTGCACGGCCTGGCTGTTTTTATGAAACCTTCAGACCTTCCCCGAGGGCCGGCTTTCAGCTTGGCCACGCTTGTTTGCTTTTTACACTTCATGTCACAGCAGTAGCCTGTAGTGCCAGCACTAAGAGGCTGAAGCAGGAAGGTTGTCCTAAGTTCAAGGCCAGCTAGGGCTGTTTGAGCTAGACCCTGCTCAACAAAACAAAACAGGAAGCCAACTGAACTGCCATTTGGCTGTTTTTCTCTTCCTAGCAGTACGTGGTGGGAAGCATCACTCTTAGCTTTTGGCACTGACACAAATGCAGAACTGTAGCAATTAGAGATAAGTTAAAATTAGAATTTTAGACTATTCTGAATGTGATCGATCCTGATTAGGACTGCTGTCTGTTTGTTTATTTTATGTGTCTGAGTGTTTTACCTGCTGTGTTCACCACGTGAGTGCCTGGTGCCCCCATAGCTTAGAAGAAATGTTGGGAACAGTGTGGGTGCCAGGAACTGAACCCGGCTTCTCTGCAAGGGCAGCAGGTGAGCTCTGCTGACTGCTCTCCAGCCTCTAGGACTGCTTTTGATTTTATTTTTCCAATTTATATTGTTTTCTGAAATCAACCGAGGCATCACAAGATCCAAAGACACATATATTATACCAAGGTCAAAGTGAGGTAGGAGATGAGGGGCAGAGAGTGGCAGGAGAACTTGGGAGAAGGGTCAGTTTCCATGGCTTCACTGTACCCCACAGGATTCCAGTTCTGCAAGGAGGGGAGCTGCTTGCTTGGCCTTGAGGTTTCTATGAGTCAATGAAAAGATAGAAAACTGACCTAGTATATTATTTTTAGTGTTCTTCACATAAAAATAAATCAGTAATTCAAAAGAGAGAGAGCTCTTAGTAGGACCAGGATCAAGTGAAATTCTTGTAAGGAAACTTAAAAAAATGATGCCATGTTTAGGGCTGTCATGAAGGTTTCATAGTAGATAAAATTCTCAGGTCAGTAACACTTGGAGCTTTTTCTTAAAAGGCCCATTAGCTCAAATATGAAGCAGAACAGTGTAGGACAAGTCATTTTATGGGAGGCGGAATATCAGGGGCTTGGCTTCTATAGACCATGGGACAAATCTGATCATTTGCTTTTTATATATAGATGATTTCTTAAAATGGAGCACAGCTATGCTGTTTTTTTACATGTTCTCTTCACTTGTTTTCATGTCACAACAGCAGCAGTAAGAATTGTTGTGCCCCTCACAGTGATATTTTGGTAAATGATGGACCATATATATGATGGTGCTGTAGGAGGGTATTGCCTAGCGACATGATAGCTGTCTTAGTTTATGTGAGTATTCCTCTCATGCTTACAAAACAATGGAATGGCATAGTGACATTTTCTATCCTGATGATCCCGACTTTTAAGCCATGCACAATGATCATCACAACAAACAGCATATGTCTCACAGTGCTTAGAGCGTTTCTTGTCTGATCCCCTACTGAAAGGATTTGTAAATTCTTAGCTGGGGGTGGTGCACACACACTTTTCATCCTGGCACTCGTGAGGCAGAGGCAGGTGGGTCATGTGAGTGTGAGTTCAAGGCCAGCCTGGTCAAAACTACAGAGAAACCCTGTCTCAAAAAACCCCAAAAAACAGATTTGTAAATTCTTGGCTTAGAAATACAACTCTCTGATGATTTGGTTTGGAGTTAAGACAGTATAAGAGTGTAGGACAGAGGTCTCAAACCGGTTAGGCCATGTTCCAAATTCAGTTTAAAGGTATAGCTTATTTGGCCAAATCATGATTTCTTTTTTTTTTTTTTTTGGAAATTTGTGTCGATGCACTAAAAATTCCTCTTAAAAAAAAGAACAAGGTGGTGGCTCTGAGTTTGTACTGCATTATTCTTTCTTTTTAGATGTGTCTTTCCAGCACTTGTCCTCCAGTGCTCCACTACCTCTCAGCCCTTGTTCTCTTATTCCAAGTTGGGAAAACAGTTGTGTTGCTCATACATGGTCTGTGTTCAAATATAATGCTTTTTATAGTACCGGACAGCAGAGAAATTTGGGATGTGTTTTCTGAGCACTGGCTACAATGTCGTTCTGGGTTGCTACTGAGAGGCAGATCATACATCTTATTTTAGGCAGAAGAACTGGAAGAAGGGCCTTTTGACTCCTGAGAGGATGAGCGGCTTAACAAGGCTGTGTCTGCATGGAGGACGAGCTTGCTTTGTGTGAGAGTGGCCTACAGGGTTTGGAGGCAGTCTCAGTGTTCCTCAGAAAATGATTCCAGATCTTTCTCAGCAGAGACAAATAGGTACTTGTAGACCAAGTGGCATCTATCTTCGTCTTTCAGTTTGGATCACCAGTTGTTTTATTTATCAGAAGTCATAATTGGTTAAATTACCACCAAATGAATAAAGAATGATGATTGATGAAATATGAGCTAAAATAAGGAGAGGTCAAGGTTGTGCGAAATGAATCAGAAGACAAATAATATTGGACTGGACTATAGCACAGTGGTAGAGTGCTTTGCTAACACTGTGAGGACCTACATTCAATTTCTAGCACTTTATTTTTTCTATGTATTTTCCCTCTTTTTTACATTAATTTTTTTCTATGTATTTTCCTTCTTTTTACATTAATTTTTTTATTGATTTTATTGAGCTATTCAATTTCTTTCACTTTAAACAAGACACACACACAAAAGAAAAAACACAGAATTTAGTTTGTTGTGTCGGAACAGCTGGGTGGAGAAGGAAAATGAAAGATGTGGGCTGGTGCACTTCTTCGAGGCAAAGATCTGAGAAAGACCCAGCAGAAGATCATTGCTCGGTGTAATTTGTAATGTGTAAAGACAAGGGGGCAGTGAGAGCCTTGAGAGATATGGAGAAAGATAGTGATAGCCTTCAGGTTGCCTAGAATCATCTGGGAAAACAGAATGTCAATTGGGGAAATGCCTCCATCATACTACCTGTGAGCAATTCTGTAGGGCATTTTCTTGATTAATGATTGATATGGGAGAGCCCAGTGGGGATGGTGCTACCCCTGGGCCTGTCCTGAGTGGTAGAAGAAAGCAAACTGAGCAAGCCGTGGGGAGCAAGCCATAAGCCCTGCTCCTCTGTGGTCTCTGCCTCAGTTCTTGTCCTGTCTTCCCTTATAAGATGAAATAAACCCTTCCTTACCAGGTTGATTTTGGTCATACCATTTTATCACAGTGACAAAAAGCAAGTCAGGACAGACTTAATGACTGCGTGGGATCCTTAGGTTCTTCTCTTGAGGAAGTGAATACCATCTGTAACAAACAAACAAACAAATGGGGACGTGGAAAAGAAAGATCGGTTCTGTTAAACTTGAGGGAATATTGGGAAAGTTAGTCCAAGTTCTTTGAGAGCAAGACAGAGATGTGGGATAGAGCTATGGCAAGTTACTGGTTTATTTGCCTTAACATGTTGGCTGTGATGAGAAAGGTAGGACTTGCTAGAGACTGTAGTTGGGGACGGACTGAGATGTGCAGGACTTGCTAGAGACTGTAGTTGGGGACGGACTGAGATGTGCAGAACAGAGGCATCCGCCTTAGCTATCCTCACGGGTGAGCCAGGAGAGCTGTGGCTTTGTTTCTCAGCCATGATCCCAAGTTACAGAATTTTAGAAGTCATTAATTATCTTCACTTGATATGATTATATAGTCATGGGGATACATTTTATTGTGGTAGCTTTGACATTCATCTTAATGTTGGTCTGATCTTAGGTTTTTCTTTCCTTTTTGTTTTTATTGTCTAATTATTTTTCTCCTTGAAATTTAGGTATCTTGTTATATCATTGTGTTTTGTACTGTCAGCTTATACAACATCAAACCATATTTAAAGCAGACCAGATATACTTCCTAGTATTTGCATGCTGTATGTTCAAGGTTCTCAAAGAAGCTAAACCTTGCGTTTCATTAGTTCAAAGATAAACTGTACTGTGGTGGTTAAGTGAATAAATTATTATAACATAAGCAGTTCGATTTAGTTCTGGATTGACATTGTGACTTTGGAAAAGTTATTTTTTTCTTTATGCCTTATTTTCTTAATTTATAAAAATAATGGTAATTATAGTATCTTATAAGATTATAATAAGCATAAGAACATGGTACATAGGACATATCCTGTCCTGTACAAAATAGTTCTTAGGTATTAAAATGTTGCAAGGTGACTAAGGTGTTGAATGTTTGACTTGATTTTTGTACATTTTTTCCTCTGGAATTTTTAATCCATGCTTGAACATAGACAGTTTAAGTTATGTTGGGCAATATTACATTTAATTATGTTACATTATAATAGCTGAAAGGGGAGTTGATAATCTGCAGTTATTTTTATGACTTAGCATTCACCAGGCAGGTCTGTGTTACAGTTGACATGCACCAGCCATAGTCTCTTATTTGGATGAAATGTGTTTAGCTTTCTGTCTCTGTTGGGCAATAGGGGATAATGAACCAGTGGCATATATATCTGATAAAAATGAACCTTAAACCATGGATTCATTAGCTGGGTTATTTTGTTATAGTTATGCTAAACATGTTAAAATGGGCTGATCTTGGCATTCAGAATGTCCTTTGTTTGGTTGACTATTTGTAGACTTAACCAGAAAACTATAGTACACAATTACTGTAGAATAACCTTAAGATAATTTTTTTTTACATTCTGTTAACATTTTAAGTTTAAGAGAACTTATTAATGGATTTTGTTTTATAGATGGAAGATATTTTTGTGACCATAACTCCTTATTTTAAAAATAAGTTTCTTTAATATCTGTGTTTTTAAGAAGAAAGAAATCTGTATCATGGCTATCTTATAGTGAAAGAAAACTAAAATATTAATGTTGTTGCCTTGACTTTCAGCTATTGGAATTATAATATGTTATCTGTAGTTTTCCTTTGTACGATAATAGCCTGTGGGAGATAAGCTTATTCTGTATAGGAATTGTGGTTGGACTTTATATCCGATTGCTCCTCTAGTTCATAACTACTCTACAATAGATATTTTGTGCTCTGTTTTGCTTGAACTGCTTATCCTTTTATACTACTTCCAGTCATCTGTTTGCTTTTGTATCTGTATGTTTTTATTAATCTTCATGCATATACAAAACTACCTTACCTATATGAATACAAATACTTCTGCCAATTAGCTGAATTCCCCCAAGACTGTAAAAAACATTACTAGTTTGTTATTTAGTTAGTCCAGCAACATGAAGGTTGAACAACTATTTGTCCCACAGACATAGTGGAGGGAGACTTAAGAAGTTGATACCTGCTTAAAATTTCACGTGTTTCTGACAAGCTACGTGACGTGTATGTACACAGTTTTGCTAGGTGAGGAAAGTTAGGTGTGGTCTAGGTAAAGCACATCCTCTTAGATTTCTATCTCTGTGGTTATTAGGGCTTGTGTCAGGGATTCAGAGAGCACATTGGACAGCATGTTGTGAGGTGTGCCCTGTCCTACGGCTTGTTTGCTTTGGGGAACATTGGGTAGATTAGCATGTGCCTCTGATTCTTATACTTTTCCAGAAGCTTTATATATAAATTTACTTCTTGCTCTTAAAAACAAATTAACCAAGCCTTTAGTCCTACCACTAGGGAGGCAGAGGCAGGCTGATCTCTGTGAGTTCAAGGCTAGCCTGGTTTACAAGAGTGAGTTCCAGGACAGGCTCCAAAGCTACACAGAGAAACCCTGTCTTGGAAAAACTTAAAAAAAAAAAACTAAAAAAAAAAGCAATGCAGAGAAAATATATAAAATTTAGCAAATGCCATCATCAAATGCAAAACAAGAGAGAAGGTAGGAAAAAAAGATACATCCCTCTCAACAGCTCTACAAAAATGCTTTAGCGTTTATTGTATATGGATTTTCTAGGTTGGGTCAAATTTTTAGTCATTGCTTGGCCAGTGATGAAAACTGAAATTTTGTTCCGCTTTTTATTTTATGTATCTGATCATTTCCAAGTAATGCCTGGACCATGTAAACCAAAACAGCTCACTGGCATGGTATTTAGAATCTGTGATTAGGGTTTCATAGGAAGGAGGTAGTAGTTGGTAGTAATTGATTTATCCCCATCATACTGAACCTCCCGCTCTTCTTCCACTTTGTCCTCCCTTGGGCAATACTCACAGGGTCGAGCTGCCAATCTGTAGACTTAATTTTTTCCAGCAGTACCATCTGGCTCCTTGGCACCAGAAGTTATATTGGTTCTTTGTGGTTGCTATAAACAATATGAATTTGTCATATTGTTAGACAGCTTATAGGCGGTTTATTGCTATTTGAGCCTGGTTTTCTTTCAAGTAATTATTGATTATTATTTTGAGAATCTTCTTTGGTATTTATGAGAGCACTGCAAGGCTTTCTTGTGAAAGAATGGAGCACACCGAAACAGATTCTGTGTGTCAGCTGGGGATTCTGTTGCCTGTGCTGATTCTGTTGAATTCTTCAGTAGCTCTTCCTTTCAAGACAGATTAATTTCAAGTTAATGGTAGAGGTTTTCTCTTTCATTCAAAGCCCGTGCATTGGTATTTCAGATTATTTGAGTGTGTGTTTAAAATCCCATTTTCATTACCATCATGACCCAAACATGAATATTTAGAAATCTCTGGCAGTATGCAGATAGCCTTCTAACATCTGCATTATTGTCTTTTTCTTCATCTATATTTCTAAAATGAATATTTGTTTATATTTTTGTTTTCTTTTATAAATGAGGGATTTTACTTTCATGTCTAATAACACATGTAAACAAATCAAAATCAAAAGAATTATTATGAGAAGTTCAGTCTGAGTAATCAGTAATTGAAAAGATATGTCCAGGCATGTATTTGTATAAACTTAAGCCATTTTTCATATTACACAGTAAAGCAGACATATTTGTTTCTAAAGTAAATATTGTAAAATTAATTTCTTAAACTCTCAAAGAGTCTTTGTATAAGGCATCTCATTTTGGCAGGGGTTTACTTGATCACAGTTATATTAATTCATCATGGAACAAGATATACATATTTTTAAGAAAGTTTTTAGAGTTTCTCATTCATATGAAATTATTTCTCCTGAGTTGGAGTTTTTAATTTTGTAATTTGTGTTGCTTCATAATACTGAAAGGATAGCGATGCTAGAAATGTGTCCCTTGAATCCTTTTAGTTGCTGGCATAGGATATTTGAAACTCATACTGATTTAGGGGGTATTATTTTCATATCACCATGCTAGCAAGCAATAATTACAAAGTTGACTTTGAAGAACATTTTCAGAATGTAGGCAAAATGCGCAGCTAAATTGATGTGATTTGGTTGTGATGCGATGTTAAAGTCCAATTGTTAATAATTCCTTTGGTTCTAAGTATGTGAGGAAAAGGAGCAATGAATATCACTCTGTAAGACGAGCTAAATCAAATGTCAGTGAAGTGATTCACGTGCTGACTGGAATGGTTAGCAGGCTTTTTATTCTACTTTCTAGCAGAAGGAGGTGGGCTATAGAAAAATGAATTCGTCATTGAATAATTCACAACAATTATATCAAATTTTAATAATGAGCTAAGAAGACATACATATGATTCTTGTTCTCAGAATCACCCATGTTAGAGATTAATTGTGCTTTCTTTAAACAAAAATGTGCTCGTAAGTATTTTTAATTGGTAAATCATGATAGTTTTGTATTTGTAGAGAGTATCATTTTATCTGATTTTAGCTATAATTTAACGTGAAGTTTAGATATCACAATTCATCTGTTGTTACAAATGCCAGCTCATTAGAATTTGCCTCTAATACCAAAAAATGCCTTGGATTGTTTGTTGCTTTTATCTCAAACTCAGATATGTAAAGGGGACAGTAGAGCATTTTTCTTTGAAATCACGGAGAGTTCAGTGACCTTTCAGTGGCAAATTATGTAGAAAGAAAATATTTATATTCATTTAAAATAACCTCCGTGAAGAAATAGTCTCATTACCCTGTTTGATCAATTTCTTGTAGCCTGAGCTGTAGCACGCTGCTGTTGCCATTGGTTGATGGAGTACACTGAGTAGTGGCTAATGGTGATGGCGCTCATCAGGAAGGGTTCAGCCAGCGGTCAGCAACAAATAATTCAAGGCTGTTTCTAAGTTTGTGGCTGGTGGAATTTGCTTCTTGCCCCAAGCCAGCAGCATTGCTGAGCTGGGCTATTTGATTAGAAGAGAGGCATATTTGCTTCTTAGCAACTGCACATTTGCACAACCCATAGTCCTCTACTGCCTCTAAAGGTTTCCCTTTTGTGATGGTAGAATAATACTTTATTGTTGATTGACGGACAAAAGAGGCTCTAATACAAGGCAAGCTTATAAACATTTTTTGTAGTTTTTATAGGCATTAGAAATTATAGCTTCATATTCCAATTTTTAAAGAAAATATAGACCAAGTATTTGCTTAGTGTAAATAAGCATTGAAATCTCAGTGTATTAGAATTTTCATATGCATATCAGCAGGGTTTGCAATGCATAATTATGATTGAGTACTATTACATTTTTGCCTACCATTTTTAGTGATAGAAAAAATTTTTGACGTGTCTGTGTGTGTCTGTGTGTGTATTCTAGTTAAAACTCAACAAACTGTTGAGAGAACACTTGATGTTAGTAGTCTACTATGGCCTTTTCACATTTAAGAACAATTTTTATGTAAAAT
This sequence comes from Microtus ochrogaster, assembly GCF_000317375.1. Lineage (NCBI taxonomy): Eukaryota > Metazoa > Chordata > Mammalia > Rodentia > Cricetidae > Microtus > Microtus ochrogaster. The sequence continues at coordinate 6,383,901 of NW_004949109.1, forward strand.
TAAGTTAGAGTTTGACTTCTGAATGGATTGTGGGTGCAAGATGTAGAACATAGTTCTCACAGAAATGAAACTATAGGGTAGAATTTTGTGTCACCAGCAGTAGACAAAGTGTTTATAACTCAGCAGTTAAACAAGCAAGAAAAGAAAAATATGGGAAACACAGTCTTGGTTTTATGCTCCTGGGAAACCAAGATGAAAAGAAAAATAATGCTTTTTTTTTTAAAAAAAATCTGGTTTATGGCTTTTTTATTATTTAGATTATATGACTTGGTTTTGAGTTTTAAGATTTTAAAGGAACTGATATGACCAGAGTTAATTCTGACATTTTTGATTTTTTGTTCTTTTTTTTAAAGAAAAACATTTATTTATAATATCTTAGGCGAATGGTGCCAAAACTAGTTGAACCAATATTTAAATTTAAAGTCATCATTTTTATAAATAGTTTGTATAGTTCATGGTAAAATGAAATTGTATATATAAAATGAATACAAAGTTGCCTTAAATATTTTATGATGTTGTATTTAGAACAAAGAGTGCTTTAAAATATATTTTTGTCTCTGAAGATTTGGGACAGATATGAAGAGTTTCCATAATCGAAAATGATCACAAAAAAAGTGCATTGGTTGAGTTTTCCAGTTAGCAAATCTTGAAATGTGTTTTGGGACTTAGGGGAAGTTAAAGCAAGTGCAGACATTAACATAGACATAAAGTGTATATGGGCAAATACTCTCATTTGCCAATAAAGGGACCTTAGGGCATATCAGCATGCATAATATGACCATCACTGTATTTACTCACTAATGAATAGCTGCTTTAGTGACAAGCTAGAGTCCAAACCAGGGAAGAGGAATGAGGTTGAGTGATGCAGTGCAGCACGGCAGTAATATGCCCAGCGTACGTATCAAACAGCTGTCCCTGTGCGGTTCAGCTCACGTTTGAAGTAGTCCTTCAAAACAGATGGGAGCACTAGGAGAAAAGGAAAAACACTTCTAAGAATGACTTTGAAGCGTTTAAAAATTGACATGCCCACAACTAAATTGCCAAAGTTAGGGTGTGCATTTGATGCTGTATAAACTAGAATTATAGTTTTTGCTATCATTTTACTTGTAAGGTAAATTGTAAGAAATTGGCATAATAAGGAAAATGATCTTTACATGCAGATAGTTCACAAATGGTTCACATAAAACCCTAATCTACTGCAATAAAGTTATGTGTATTTGTCTCTACCATTACGAGCATTTGTTGTTAAAGGCCCTTCCTCCTCTTTAAACGGCTTCACAGTTCCTTGTTTTGGGGGACAGAGCCCATGGTAGTTTTCGTAATGGACTTGACAGCAGTGGTCACCTGACGTTGAGGGGTCTGTTTTGTTATTGAGGCTCCTGTCTCTGTCTTTCATGCTAAACTTAAATACAGTGATAGTTTTTGGATTTAGGTCTTTATGTGCGAGTTCATTTTGCCATGCAGATGAGCCAAACAGAGGTTTCTAGTGCTTTCTTTCTAGGTAAGGAAGACACAGGACCAGGCAAGGAGCAGCAGTGAGGTTGGAGTGGGGTCATCTGTTTACCAGAAATTTCAGTGTTCATAAATGAGAAATATTGTCTTCTTATTGGAGAAGAGATGGCCCAGCAATATTAGGTGATTGGCTCAAAGCAACAAATGGCTGGGGCTGCTTTTTCTCTGCAGTATGGTATTTCTCCTAGAGAGTGCTCACAGCTCTTTATAGCCATGAGGCTCCCAGGAATGTGTTCTTCAGAAGCTGCCAACAAGGACAGGAAACCTCTGATGACAGTTTTGTGACTAGCTCAATTCCTTGGCTTCCTATTTTCATTTTTTTAATTAAAGTCTTTTAAGTGACAATTAAAATTTTATGTGTGTGCCTGGGGTTATGTGATGCTCTGACTTGTGTTTGCATTGTGGAATAGCCAAATCAAGCTATTTAATGTGTGTGTTACCTCATTTAGCTTGTGTTGTAAGATATTAATTCTCTTAGCACTTTCAAGTATATATTATAGAACCTTGCTGCCAAAATGTGCAATAGCTCTCTTGAACTTACTCCTCCTAACTGAAACCTCGTGTCATTTGGTCAACTTTTCCCCAGTGCTCCTGCCGCTCAGCTTCTGGCAAGCCACAAGTTCACTGCTTCTGTGAGTGGGACTTCTAACACTGTATCAGCGGGATAGTGCCTTTCATCGTCTAAGCATTTAACATAATGTCCTCTAGATTGTCATGAGGATTTTTTTCACTTTGAAGGCCAATTTTTAGTTCTTGTATATATAATACTTCTTATTTTTTGTTCCACTGCTAATGGACACTGAAGCTGGTCTCACATCTTGGCTACTGAGGAGTCTTGCAGTGAACACGAGTTGCAGATGTCTGCAGGACATTTGGATTTCATAGCCGAGCCCATATACCTGTTAGACCACATATACCTAATGAATAGGCTGGTAGGGGCTGCTGGGCCTTACAGCGGTTTCTCAGTTTTTGAGGAAAGCTCCATGCTGTTTTAACGTTCCCATCCACACTGTGCAGGAAACCGTCCTGCTCCTCATCTTTGCCAGCGTTAGTTCTCTCACTGTTTTTTATGATAGCCATTCTATTAGGTGCAAGAAATATTTCCTGTGATTGAACTTGGATTCCACTGATGATAGGTAATGTTGAACATTTTTTATATCTACTTACTGGCTAGATATGTGTCTTCTTTTGAGATATATCAATTTAAGTTCTTTGCCACTTTTTTAATAAAATTATTTTTGTTATTACTGAGCTATGTTCCTTAACTATTTTGTGTATCCACTCCCTATCCCCTGTGTCTTTTGCAGGCACCCTCTCCCATCTCTTTACTTTCCTGTTGAAAACTTTTCAGTTTGATGAGATCTCACTTACTTAGTTTTGCTTTTGTTGCCTATTATTTTGGTCTGCTTACACAATACTATGAAGATTTCCCCCTATGTTGTCTTGTAGTACTTTTATAGTTTTGTATCTTGTGTATGAGTCTTTAACATATTTTTAGTTGATTTTTGTGTGGGTCTACTCTTCATCCTTATGCATATTGATATTCTATTTCCACAGCATAATTATAGAAAAATGATCTTTTGCTCATTGTATGTTTTTAACAACTTTGTAAAAAATAATTTATAGTAAATGTGTAGATTTATTCCTGATATCTTTCTTCTTTTAGTTTATGTGTCTATTTTTACTGATAGCATCATGGTGTGTTTCATTCGGATCTACTGCTTCCCTTCCTCCTGTTTTCCCTCCTCTACTCTGCCTTCTTTCTCCTCCTTTTCTTTTTTTGAGATGAGGTCTTGAATTTCAATCCTGGCTCAGCCCCTGAGAGCTAAGATTATTCTTTTTTATTTTTTGCATTACTATGTCCAACTCATTTGTGATATATGTATATACATATATGTTTATATACACACTATGAACATATATGTATTTATACATATATACACACAATGTACATATATGTATATGTTTTGGTAGCTATTATGAAGAATATTTTTTGATTCTTTCTGGGAGGTGAAGGGAGCTTTCATTTTATTCAGAAATACTATTGACTTCTCTATGTTGAGTTTCATATCCTGCAACTTAACTGAGTCAATCTGTTTGTTTTAATAGGGCTTTTTTTTTTTGGTGGGGAGGGGAAGGTATAGTCCCTAGGGTTTTCTATATATGAGGTCCTGTCATTAAGAAACATAGAGTTGCACTTCTTTTCAACATATATCCCTTCATTTCTGTTACCTAATTACACCAGCTAGGACTTCCACTAATATGTCAACTACTAATGGCGAAATGACTTCTAGAAGACATTAAACTTTTCACCATTGAGATGTTAGCTCTGGCTTTGTTCAGTTAGGGCCTTTACTGTGTTAGGGTACATCTCTTCTGTTGAATTACCCGACACCTTTAAATTCATGTTCTCACTAGGATAGTATAATGATAATGTATCCACACTGTGGACTGAAGCCCAAATGAGCTAAGCTGAACAAATTTTATTTGTGAATCTGAAAATAGCTTACAATAATAAATTGTTTCTCAATTTAATAAGTGGTAGATCTAGGTAATTTGAAGACATTGGATTCATGTTTCTTGATTTCTAACCATAGGAAGGGAATTAGAAAGTAATTTGCTTTTGCTACTTTCTCATCTATCTTATTGGTGAGCATTTGTCATAGAATAAGTAAGTGACTTTCTAATCAAGTATCTAGCTGATGTTATCACCGTCCCTACCTGCAGCGCCCACGTTTGCACTGTGCCAGACAGTTTCATGTTCTAATCCACAGCACTGTGAGACATTAGCTGATAAACTGAGATTTAGACTGGCCACACAGGTAGACAGTGAGAAGCTAGGGCTCAAAACAACCTCACTCCAGTGTCTGTGCTCCTAGGCCGGTTATAACCTGCCTCCATGACACTGGGTCCTAAGCACTGGCCTCCTGATTCCAGTTTGTGAAATACAATCTCCTTGTAACATATCTACATTTTTTTAAAGAATTTATTCATGTTAGCAGGTATGAAGTTTAAATCATGTAAGTATCTTCTTATTCAGCTGATTAAAAATGAATTTTTTTTTTTTTTTAATATGAGAGATTCCTGAGATGATAGGAACCTTACGTTGGTTTCTGTGGTAGTTTGAATGAACGTTACTCCATAGGCTCACATATGGAAATGCTTGGTTCCCAGTTGGTGGAACTGTTTGGAAGGTGTGGCCTGTGGAGTTGCTGTGTCACTGGTGGGCTTTAGCTTTCAAAAGCACAGGCCATTCTCACTTAGCGCTTTCTCTCGCTGCTTTGTGCCTGTTCTCTCAGTGTGGGATCTCACCTGTCTGCTGCCATGCCCCCACCATAATGGTCATGGACTCAAACTCTGGAACTGTGAGCCTTAACTAAATACTTTTTAAAAAATAGATTGCTTTGTTTATGGTGTTTTGTCATGGCATAGAAAAAGTAACTAAAATGTTTCCCTGATGCAATCTTTTTGTATGAATAGATAGGAAATGTATTAATTCAAGTAGATATTAGTAAGGTTGGACATCATTGTAATACTGCAGTCTCATAGCTATTATTTTTCTTAAAGAGGGAAACTAGTGGTAACCTGTATCACCTACTATTCCAAAACTAATAGTATATGTGTGGATTTTAAATAGGTAATTGTTCTTTTTTTATACAAAATTTCTTACTATAATCTCACCTGGATTTATAGAGATTTTAGTTTCTCTCCAAAAGTACAAGACACTCGTAGAGCAGGTGTTGGCAACTTTATGTAGTTCAGTTGGTGGGTATCAAATAAAAGAAGAATGAATAAAACAGGAACATTTTCTAAATAATCATGATAATAATGTGGACTGCTTCTTAATTGAGCCCTCACACGCAGTGCAGTATAACTAGGGCAGTGCACCTCATGGCCTGTCAAACAAGTGCCCTTATGTATGAGGTCACTCTTAGAAGGATGTTCTTTTGTCAGTTTAGAGGCTAATTCTTTTTCTGATGTTTACCTTCTGTTGAATGACGTGTACTATATAATGCATATATAAAATGATACTTTAATAAATTGACATTTAAATTTTTTATGCTCTAATTTTTAATTAATGAGAGGAGAGAGAGAGAGGCATTCACAAGCAACAGGTCACTGTGTATGAGAAGTAGGATCAAGACCCGACAAGGAAGCCATTGTCATTGATCCTAATGCAGTTTAAATTGGCTTGGTACTTTATTAACTTAATTCGGATATCCTTGGTTTCCCCCCATGCTCCTTTTTCATTACAGGATTTCATCCAGAATCCACACATTAGTTATCTTAGCTAGAACATGCCCTCAGATTTTCTTTGTTCTTTGTGACCCCGTTGGTTTTGAGGAGTAGTGCTTATGTTGTGTAGTGTCCCTCAGTTGGGATTTGTCTGTTATATTCCTTATGATTAAGTTAGTATCGTGGGTTTAGTGTAGGTGGTGACTTAAAGTGAAGTCATGGTGTACACATATCTAATGCACACTTGAGTATGACATCACTTTTGGTGTTAGCCTGAATCACATGGAGGTAGTACGATTAAGTTTATCCACTGTGGAGTTAATACTTTCTTTCCTATGGTTTTTATTTTTACTTTGATAAAATTTATGTTTATAAGAAAGTTACAACAGTAGTACAATCTTTTTATGTAGATTCACTAGGTGTGTATCTATTTACCAACACATATCTTCCCTCCCTCCCTCCCTCCCTCCCTCCCTCTCTCCCTCCCTCCCTCCTTCCCTCCCTCCCTCTGTCCCTCTCTTTCTCCTTCTGACCCCTTTTGGTCTGAGCTATTGGGAGCAAGTTGGAGACAGGCTGGCCTGTTGAAAACACATGGGTTGTTCTTCTATGGTGGGACTTTCATAGAAGTAGCACTGTTGTCTTTTCCGTGTGTCATAGTAGGAGGCACGTGATGTTTCCCTGTCCAGTATTGCTGATGTTAATTAACTCTGACCATGTGGCTAAGCTGATGACTCTCAGGTTTCTCTCCTGTGAAGTTACTACTGTTCTCTTTCCTTTTTAATTATGGATAAGTTATGTTTATAGCCCATTTCTTATCAAGTTTTATATATTAGTTTCAGTATCCATTAATCTTTAACAACATATTTATTAGTTGATATTCCATATAATAAAAACATTTTCATTTTCACTTATATATATTAGTATAGATTTATAGATTATAATTTTATTCACTGTGTTATAGTATATAGTATTTGACTATAGTTTAATGTCACCATTTTGATACTGAAATTGTAGAGGATTCTGGGTTCTCATCATGTGTCCCCATCATTTTTGGGTTCTTTGTATAACAACATGTTCTGGGCTCATCTTGTACTTTTCTTGCTCTAGTCTGCGTTCAGCCCTTTCTTTAAGAAGCACAGATTCCTTTCAGTAGAGAATGATGCCGAGAGACCAAGATCTCAGAGCTTACAATGTTCACACTGCTGGTGTAACATTGCTCTCAGAATGTCCAGAGTGGGAAACCAGTGACTATTTGTGTCACAGCTTTGGAAATGGTGCAGTGTAACTGCTGAGGTAGGTCATCAGAAGCTTTGCAACTTTGCTCTGAGTCTCTCTGAGTGCTCCAAGTGGAATGTTTTCTCCTGGACACTGATCAGTTGCTGCATATGGGAAAATTAAGCCACATGAAGAAGCCACGTTCATGGACTCTGCCTGGCACTCCCAGATGAGCCCTGTCCTGTGCTTAACATCAACTGCTTGCCATGTTAGGAAGCCATCTTGTATGTTTTAGCCTAGTTGGATCAGCAGATAACAGCAGCTAGGCCAGAAGCAGGCTAGCTTTTACACTTTGACAGACTCCTGGATGTAGGATGTAGGGGCAATTGCTAGTGGGCTGGTACCTGGTCCTGGGGTAATTAGTGCAGCTGGCTTGTGGTCCAAGGTGTGAGACCTGGATATAGGATGTAGCTGGACTCTGGAGCAATGGCTTCCTGTGAAAGCACTACAAAGCAGAATTCTAAGTCTAGGCATTGATTGGCCTTAGGAGGATTACCGTCTTGATGATCAGCAAGCCCTTCTTCCCCAGATATTAATATACCAGAAAATAAAGAAATAAAGAGACATGACTAACCCAAGGAGAGATAATGAAATGGCTTCACATATACCTCCCCACACTGCTCTCAGCCCTAAGTTTTGGAGTAGTAACTAAGTAACCCAAGACATCCATTTATACAGCCCACCTACCTCTATACCTGTCTGTCTGTTTAGCTTTCCATTTACTTACTAACTTAGAAGTAACTATTCACCCATTCTGGTAACCATGGTTCCAGTCCAGTACCACAGATTACAAACTAGCTTTCTTCCTTGCAGGGTTTAGGAGACCTGGGCTCCATTGTCCTCAGCATATTTACTATAATTCAAATTCAGACTAAGTAGTTTCAGTAGTAGTAATTTATGCCACTATGAAACAGATTTATACCCAGTATTCAATGTTCATTTAGTTCTTAAAGGTAAATACCACATACAGCAAAGGTCATGAATTCTAAGTATGTAGTTGAATGAATTTTGAAAATGTATGTACTCTATCTACCTCCACTGCTGTCAAATATAGAATGCTTCCACTGCCCTAAGAAGTTTCCTCCTACTTATCCCAGTGCCCAGCTTACTCACAAGGCTTCAAATTATTGCTAAGTGTTGTCAGGAGATCACAGTTTCTCTTTAGAGGATCTGTTCTACTGGGTACTTGAACGTCCCTAAGATACGGTTGCTGGCTGCTTCTGCCATGAGCGGTGATCCAAGAAGAGGCACATGGAATTTATATCCTTTTACCACATAGTCTCAGATTTCACATAACACCACGTCGGCCTTATTGAGCAAGTTACTGAATTGACACACATTCAAGGGGAAAGCTATCAGATTCTATCTTGTAAAGAAAAGAATATGAAGGAATTTAGGGATGTATTTTAAAAATGTCAACAACTGAGATGCTTAGAGAAGTTTAAATAAGTCTGTAGTAACAGGATAGCAGAAATAACTACTGCTAAAAGTATATTTCTGTATATGTGATCTCATAGTTGATATGCTGCCTTATAATTTTTAAAAATACCCTGAGATAAAATTGTGTTATGCTTACTGATATTTGTACTATATATCTGACATGATAATCTAGTCACCATTATTTCTAATTAGATTTTTATAGGAATATGTTTTTATGATATTAAATGTTTTTCTCTCAATAATGGTTGTTAACTCTCAAGTACTATATTTTGTTGTTTTCAAATTGCATTTATTTTAATACAGAAAGATGCTACATTTTCTAATATTTTAATTCATTAGTTATATTTTTATAAATTACCTTTTAAACATTTTTTCTTTTTTTTCTTTCTTTTTTTGCGATAGTGTTTCTCTGTGTAATAGCCCTGTATGTCCTGGAACTTGCTCTGTAGACCAGGTTGTGAGTTTGAGGCCCCGAGGCTGCTGGGTATGTGGAGGGTGGGGACAGGAGAATCTCCAGAGCTTCTTTGACTAGCCAGCCTAGACAAGTTATAGAAATTCATTCAGGCAGTTGAAGAAAGCTATGTGTAGCCTCCACATTCGGGCATGCCGGCATTCAGACATCACACACAACACAGCTTTACTGCACAGCACATACACACAAGACTGGAAAATAGCAGAAGGAATCTGGTACACTGATGATTCATCACTAAGACACCTAGTTTCCCCATTACTGCAGGCCTCTCTTCTGCTTTTCTCCTTCCTGGTCTTACTTGTTAGAGTTGTTTGCCCAGGAATTCCGTGCTCTGCTGATGGAAAAGAAACAAAGGACATGTTGATGTCTTCCATTTGCAGAGAGCCCTTCATTAGCAGCCCCAGTTAGCCACTGATGATGCATTCGCTATGAACACCAGGGTTTTGGACTATTGTAAGTTAGACAGCATCCTAGGTTTTACACTTGGGACTCTGCTAACAGACTTTCTGTCCTTTTACAAGAGTGATTCTTGGCCATGTTGTCCAGTTCCAAACATAGGGGCTTAAATAGCATGTATTGTTTATACTTCATCTCTTGGGTTTCACTAACAGGGCTTCAAACTGTACCTTGATAATAGATACTGATTAAACTTAATTCTTCTAAAGCTATGAAGATGAAATGCTAAGAAGGAAATTCAAAAATCTATTTATGAATTTATCCATGTTTTGATCCAAGATAAAAGTATGTATTAATTGTATAATTTAATTTTATTAAAAAGCTTGAAGCTTTCTGGTGGGAAAAGGTGATATGATTTAGTATTTGTATATTTATTCATTAAAAGGAAAAATTATTTGCAGGAAATGTCTGGCTCTCTCACATTCTTCTTGGTGGCAAGTAATTACTGATTTGTACCTGTCCCAACTGATAAGGACCTTGTCATAAGTTCCAAAGATGGAGGGATTGATTATATAAACTGAAGAAACTATTAGATAACAAGAATATTACTGATTTTCTGTGCCTCTTATTATGAAGGCCTTTAGTACTTCTTTGTGTACTAAAACTCTTTCATTGTTACACAAATGTGTTATTTTATGGTAAACATTATTTTGTCTAGTCTTTTATTTTCTATATGTCTAGGATTATTGAGAAATTATTATAGGTGAAATACATTAACTTTGTTTTTATAGATAAAGTTCAAATTTTGCCTACATCCAGTGCTAAAAATGAGAACATGAATAATATCATTTGTAAAATGAACAAACAAACAAAAAAATGCCACCCCAAATAGATTACCTTTTAAAAATTTGACTTCTACTGGGGATGGTGGCTTAATCAATTATAGAGCCAGGTGACTTTCAAGGTTTAATTTTTAAATTTGTTGTGATTATTTCCAAGTAGGATTGGATGAAGCAGCTTCAGCTATTATAGAAAATTCTTCATAAACATTTAACTGACTCTTAGTTTGCTCTTGGTTTTTTCCTTATGTTTGTTTTAATGTGTATGTGTGAACATGCGTGTGTGTGTATGTTTCCATCCTCAGGTGCCCTCCTTTATCATGCTCTCCTTGTAGAATGGAGATGTACTTCCTCGGATGTAAGATCCCTTTACTTATTTGGACTTCCTGCTTTCCTGCCAGGAGGGCAACCAGCAATCCTCAATGATCTTGTCCCCAACTGCTGAGTTCTGGGGTTAGGTAGATTCTGGGATTGAACTCCAGCCTCTTGGTTTTAAGTTCTGATTTTCTAAGACAAGTACACTTCCTGACAACGGGGTAATTATTGCTTTTTGTTGTTGTTTGTTTGGTTTGTTTTGGTTTGGTTTTGATTTTTCAGGACAGGGTTTCTGTTCATAGCCCTGGCTGTCCTGGAACTCAGTTTGTAGACCAGGCTGGCCTCAAGCTCATAGAGATTCACCACTTCTGCCTGTCAAGCATTTGATAGTTGCTTTGTATTTCATGCATTTTTTTGGTTAATTTTTTTCATAAAGTATACTTTGATCATTTTCTTTCCCTCCCTCAGATCCTCCCAGATCCTTTTGACTACTGGACTCGCCGTACTTCATGTTCTTTTTCTCTCAAAAACAAAAACAGAAACAAACAATACACAATAAGATCCCCCCCCCAAAAAAATTAGCAAAAATCCAAATAAACAAGCAAACAAAAAACCAAAATGAAGCAAAAAGTATACAAAAACCATGGACTCTATTTTACAAGTGTTTAACATGAGGCCTTCCTGGGTTGTCTCCAGTGGTACTCCACTGCAGAAAGCCGATGGATTCTCTTATTTTCCAGCAAGTATCAATTGCAGATCTTCTTGGTTAGGGATAGGACGTTTTGTCCACTTCTCCTTCTTGTTGGAATTTTGTCTGTTGTGAATCTGTGTAGGTCTGGTGTGTGCTGTCACAACCTGAGTTCATATGTACATTAGTCCTGTTGTGTATGGAGCACACTGTTTTCTTGGAGGTGTCATCATCTCTGGTTTTTACAGTCTTTCTCCTCTCTCTTCTGCATTGATCCCGGGGCCTTGATCGGAGGAGTTCAATGAAGAATGCCCATTTAGGACTGAGTACTCTAAAGCCTCCTATTGTCTGCACACTCTCCAGCTGAGGGTCTCTGTGTTACTTGTTTTCTACTGCAAGTAGAAGCTTCTCTGATTAGGGTTGGGTGATGATTTGATTTATGGGTATAGCAATATGTCATTAGGAATCATTTTATTGCTATGTTCTTCTTAAAGAATAATAGCAGTAGCTTTCCCCTAGGCCCACGACTTTTCTCATTTTAGTTCTTGGCTACTTGAGCAGTGTCAGGTATGGACCCCATCTCATGAAGTAAGCCTAAAGTCCCATAAAGTAGTTGGTCACTCCCATAACATTTGTGCCACTATTGCAGGCAGGTCACTGTTATAGGTCACAGGGACTGAAGCTGGTGATACTGATATATTGTAGGCAAGTCACTGTTATATAGGTCACAGGGATTGAAGCTGGGTGATACTGAAGATGAGTTCTTTTCCAGTAGCAAGCCGAGCACCTTCCAGCACCATAAATGCTAGTCAGTAGGGGTGAAGCTTCTAGATGGGCACCAGTTCAATTTTCCATGTTCTGCAACCCAAGTAACTGGTATCTTTAGCAATAGCGCCTTACCCTTGGGTTGCAGAGAGTGAATAGATAGCCTTAGCAGTAGCCTGTGTTGTTTGGGGTAGGAAGTGCCCATGAGATCCCTTTGACCAATAAGATGTAGCCCATTCCTGTCACTGGAGGTTTTACTCTGAGGCATAAACACCTGCTGGGACACTGTGTTCCCCTTTATATGATGATGCCATTTAAATTTCTTCCATAAATGTGTGTGTTTTAGGAAGCTTCTAGATAGTAGTAGTGACTTTTTAAAACTCCTTTAGTGTTAGTTGTCCTTGGCCACATTTCCTCCTTTATTCTCTCTTTCCCTTCATTCCCATTTAATCCTCCTATTCTAGTTCCCCCTTTCTCTTTCTAACATTGTATTCTGAAGATCCCCTCCTCCCTCTGGTCCTTTATGAGCTAACCTCTCTGGTTATTCAGATTGAAATATTGAATTGGCCTCAAAGCCTATTTCAGAGAAAAAGAAACTAAAATACTGATGGTTAAGTGATCTGTCCAAGATTCTATAGCTTGGAATCCTCTGCCTTAGGCTGTACTTCCTGGGTAGTGCTGATACTTTGTTCCCTGCCACCACTGTTCTAGCCAACTTTCTTGCCAGTTCACACAAAGTAGTGGCCAGTGTCTGTGTGTACTTTTAATAGAAAATAACTTTTTAAACTTGGAAGTATGAGAAGGAATCATTTGAGAGAATTTGGTGTGTTTAATTTATTATTTGGTTTGTATCTTCAGTCTTTCCATGAAACTGTGGTGGAACAGGGTCTCTTTCCCCAGACCCTGAGCAGTGAGTTTCTTATGGAAGGAGAGCCCACTGAAGGCTTTTAATTTTGGATTGTAGGTTACAGGGTTAAGGCAAGAGCCCCCTGCAGGTCTCTCAGAACTTTCTTATCTAGAAAATTAGCAATTTAATTTCTGGTCAAGACGTTTGGTTAAAGATAGTTTCAAGAGCACCTTTGTTCACTTCTGCATTTGAAAAGCTCACAGTGACACGAGTAAGCCTCCTAGGCCTGGGGAAGGTTATTTTGGAAACAGCAGGTAGAAAAGAAGCTTAGCGTTTTAGAATAAGACCCTAATTTCTCACAGGGTCTGTGTCACTGCTAGTCTGGCGTCGCCTAATTTCCATCGGGAAAAGATTGCTTTCTTAAAAGGGAAAATGTGCTTTTTCAGAAAATGATTGCTGGAGTGTATTGATTAATATCTAACCTTAAGAATTTTATGTAGGCATTTCACCATTATAATTCTGAAATATGGAAAGTCCTTGCAAACATTCTTAGATTGCCTTCTGTCTGTCTGCCTTGTAAAAGATCCTTTTAGTTAAATGGTCCATCCTCCTTAAATGATGTCATTAGCTCAGATTGAAAAGACATTGCCTGCAGGGAAATCATTTAATTGAACCAAAGTGCCTTATTTCTGTAGATCTTGGAGCAGTTCGCTCACTTTTATCTTCAGATTGGATCATTTATATTAGATAATTTTTTCAGCTCTACGATTGGTAAAATGTTGAGGAAAGGAATCTCTTGTAAAAGTATTTTGGTGCTTTGTCGGTTTCCATTTCTAAGGTAGACTCACTAGTTCTTAAACTGTGTGGTCAAGTCTTCTTTTTTTCAGTGCAGTGTTCTAGTTCCTTGGACTAAATTGTTAATGCATTTGGGTTCTTCAAGTCGCTGACTGCAAAATAAATGTTTGTGACTTAATATAGAAATAAGCCAGTTACTTTTGCTCGTGGGATAGTTTCCTACTACCAGTTTTTGCTTTTAGGTCACAATTATTAGGGTGTGTATGTGTGTGTGTGTGTGTGTGTGTGTGTGTGTGTGTGTGTGTGTGTCTGTATGTCTGTATATATGTGTATGTCTGAAGTTGGTATGTGCTTATAGGTGTATGTCGCCGGTAATAACTGTACAGTCATAAGATACCGAACATTGCTAGCACTTTGGAAAGGTTTTTTGTACTCCTTTGTAGTCATTCACCTGATGTAGGTGGGCCTTCTGCTTTCATTGGTTAATAAAGAAACTGCCTTGGCCCTTTGATAGGACAGAAAATTAGGTAGGTGGAGTAGACAGAACAGAATGCTGGGAAGAAGGGAAGTGGGACAGATGCGATGGAGCCAGCCGCCAGGTCAGACATACTGAATCGTTCCCAGTAAGCCACCACTTCATGGTGCTACACAGATTATTAGAAATTGGTTAATCAAGATATGAGAATTAGCCAAGAAGAGGTTAGATATAATGGGCCAGGCAGTGTTTAAAAGAATACAGTTTCTGTGTTATTATTTCGGGGCATAAGCTAGCCAGGTGGCTGGGAGCCAGGTGGCAGGAATGCAGCCCACTGCTCCTTCTACATTCACCTGCTGTCATTTCCATCTTTTGGTGATCAGGTTTTCTGCTTTGTTGTTCTGCCTTTTCTAGAAAATGATATAAATAGAATGCAGTATGTAGCTAGGCAGCCCTGACTGCTTACACTTAGTGTGACACTTTTATAATTTGTATAACTTATTTCATATGCCAATAGTTTCTTTCCTTTTATTGTTGAGAAGTAGTCCAGCGTGTGGAGGTACCACAGCTTGCCATTTCATTTACTCATGATGGATATTTGTGTTCCTTGCAATTTTGACCAATATGAATAAAACTTTTGTAAATATTTCCATTCGTGTGTGTGTGTGTGTGTGTGTGTGTGTGTGTGTGTGTGTGTGTGCGGCATTGCTGGGAATTGAACTTAAGGCCTCATATACTCTAGGCAAGAATTCTACCACTGAGCTACATTCCCAGTCCTGAACACACATTTTTGAGGCTTATGCTTATGTTTTCACTGGGAGTGGAGTCCATATGAGAAACTAATACGTTGTTTTCACAGCATTTTTCTCAGCTGCTGTGTATGCTCACCAGCATTTGGTGTTGTCCATCTCTTCATTTTATTACTTTTGGTAGGTGTGTTAACTTTAATTCTACTATCTATTTATTTAATCTTTAAAACTTAAGCTTTAAAAATAAGAACAACCTAACTATAGCATCTACCTGGTTGTTGGGTGAGACTGTTTTGTGTATATTTGTTTTGGTTCATGGCTCTAAACTGTTTATAATCATACTACTTTAAAAGACTCTACTGAATCTAGTGCATTTTACTCAGTTTTGCTGCTATAAATAGTGAAGCCATTATAAAAGAATTGGTTGTTTCTAATATATTCTCTGGTAATGTTGGTTGAAGCAGTACATAATTTTTTACCTCTTACAGTGAAAAAAAAAAACTTCATTGCATTCTTTGGAAACTGTGTATATACTGATAATTCAGAAGAATTATGATAACTTAATTATCTTAATGTAGTATATGCTCTTGCTATTTGCACTTCTTTAAGGAAGATATTTGACTATTATAATCTTGGTAATTCTCTAGTTTCAAGTTTTCCATTGTCTTAGCACAATAGAAAGTATTGATATGTTTGGAACTTTATTTATAGAATATGATAGTCATTAATAATCTTAAAGTCCTACTGATGTGTGGTTCTTGTTTTTTTAATTAGAACAGAACTGTTTTGAAGATGGGAAAAGTTATTTTATGTAAAAATTGAGTCTGAGCTATGCTGTCCAGAGATTTTTTTAAAATCTCAAAATGCTTATTTAACTATTTTATACCGGATATTTTAAAAAATGAATTCTTAAATATGTAAATACATTAATTTTAAAAGCAGATATGATATATAAAAATTTCTTCTTAAAACAACTACGTTGTACCATCTTACTGAAGTAGAGAATGTTACCCAGTAGAACATATATTAAAGTTCATCAGAAATTGATTAGAACCAAAAATCTTTCCCAAGCTTTCTCCTAAAACTAGTTTGCACTTTTCACCTTATTGTTTCATGACTCAGATGTGAAATTCAAATGTAAGGATTCTAAACTCTCACGGTAATGATCTGCAATGATTCCAGGGATATAGGTGTTCTATCATTTCTATCATTCATTCCCTTTGAACTTCACCAACATCAGTCGCAACAACATCCAATTTTCTGCAAGTCTCTAGTTCACTGCTAGGTCAGCAAACTTTTATGGAGAAGAGGCTGAAGGAGTAGACGGGTCTGATACAGGCAATAGGCAACTTTATGTGTGTCCAGGTGAGAATGTTCCTTGCTTCTAGACCTAAGTAATTAGGGGGGTAAGAATCCTCCAATAATTCAGCCAATAAAGGTGTTTAATGATAGAACGAACAGTTAGAGGTGATGATTAATTAGCCTGGGCACTTTGGTCTGGCCAGTGTGCATGCAGCAGTATATACTGGCCATCAGCTGGTAGGCATGCAGTCTTGTAAAGGGCTTTCTGCGCTGACACTGGTCATATATCATTGCAGCTGTGCCCTTTGATTACTGGGAGGGCTTGCAGAGTGATTAATAGCCAGGATCAATGTTTCTGCCCAGCACATGACATTTGGTCACAGAGCAACCATATACTTATTCCCCTTTGGCACAACGCTTAGGAGGAATGAAGGATGAGACCTGCCAATTTATAGCTGAAGAGCTTCCAGTTTATAAAATGAGTCAACTTTGACTGTACAAAATTATTCCCCATTGAAATAATTAGTGCAGCATTAAACACAATTAGAACTAAAACTACAGGAGCATGCTCGCTGAATTCAAGCCAGTTGACAGATGGTTAAGGCCTGATATTTGGCTGCCTGTGTTGACCAAGAGTTATTATTTTTCTGAGAAAACAAAAAAGCTTGGAGGTAAATAGTGGCTACTTAAAAAAAGTATGATACAAAATAAATAATTAAAACACATTGCAATGTCCAAAGTGACAACTCAATATCTGTAACATAAGTGATATTAGTATACTATGTTTATTAATATACTATGCAGCCATTAAAGCAGACACTATTAAAACAGTGCTGTTTCTATGAGGGCCAGTTTAATGTGACAAGGTCTTGTTTAATGACAAATATTGGGCTTCAACTTAGCTTTTGCAGCACTACAAAACTTTCTAGAATAATAGTTTTGTAGAGAGCAGATATCAAGACCTTAGCTAATAATAAAATGTTTGGTCAAAAATATTTTAAACCTATAACCTTTACTTTGAAATTTTTCTATGTGTAAATTATTTCCCTATGTTAATTACATCATCATATATCATCATAATGGAAAAAGACAGTTTTAGTTCTCAAATTAAAGCCTGTGTATTCTAATAGTATAATGTGCATATATATATATAGCTATATACTAATATGTATATATGCATAGCATATATCACAGTATTATATATAACAACTATATAACATGTAATATATTATATATAAATAGTATATATTATGCAGATACCATACTATATGCTTTATAAATATTAAACACTATAATCTATATATATAACATAGTTATATATAATTGTACTTATAGTTATTCGCTGCTTGTAAATAGTAATTGGTAACACTGTTTAACTGGCTGTGATGTTCTAGCTGGCTTTCTGTGGCAGTTAGTTAACAGAAAATTTTACTGTTCCCCACTGGTGCTAGAGAGACTCTCTTTGAGCTGAGTCATTGCACATTCTCTTCCTAATTGCTCAAAAGAAACCACTCAGGAAAAACTGCCAAGGTTTGTTGAGTATACTATAGCCCTTCAAAATAATTTCCAATACATGTCCTGTAAGTGTGTGCTTGTGGTATATGTTGCATAAAGCATGTACTTTGAAGGACATGAGAACTTAAGATTTAGAAGAAACTATAAGAAATTTATAATAATAGAATTCCATTTTTCAATTTACGTTTAAAATTAGATTACATTTCTGTTGTAGTTTACATCAAGTAATTTTTTTACAGTGTTTTTCTACTGAATTATTAAAAAGAGGTCCAGACTAATGTGCTGTTTGGTGTTTATCTGCCCTTCTTTGCAGTTAGCAATAGGTCACTTTACATCTTAGTAGTTTGAAGTTAATCACTTATTTTTGACATGTTTCCATTTCTTAATCTGTATTGTAGGAAAGTATGCTAATATATCTGCCTTCACATATTGCCTTCTTTCTTAAGAATTCTATGAACTAAATTTTCCTGTTGACTCCTTTCCTTACCTAGTAAACCCTAGTAAGATGAGGCATGAAAAGGGTAGGTGCTTTGTTTATTTAGGAGTCTGGCCTGCTGATGTTCTGGCTGTGCGACTGTACCAGTCACGGGCACACTCACTTTCCTCGGCATCTAAGGCATCTTTAAAGCATTTTACAAAATGCAACTCTTCAAACTGGTTACTTTCCTTTTCTTAGAAGCTATGGTGAGAGTTTTCATTCTTAGATTTTTAATGCCCATTCTTCACCAAAAGCATTCATGTTAAGCTGACGTGTTTGAAAGGAGGTTAACAGTCATTCGGGGGTTGTGAATTAGAGCACAGTTCTGAGGTTCGACTAAAAGGAACTTAGTTTCATTCTCGCTCATGCTGACGAGATAGCTGGACATTGTGTGCATGAAAACCAAAACTGAGCTTAATCGATTACTTCCAGGCTGTGCATTCTTTCTCTTCCTTCATTTCCTGTCCCAAGTGAATATATAAATGTTCAAATGATTAAAATTTAATTAGTGATGAGGAAGGGATGCTGTGTGTTGAGTTAATCACTTATTAGATAATTGCTCTCAAGAATAGAATATTGAAGAGAGAGCTTTTCCTTAAAAAAGTCCTGGGCAGCTCAGTAGTTGAACAAAGTCAAAGAACTGTCCTCAGAGCAGTCAAGATATTTTAGGACAGTCCCTTCGTGGAGGAAGTCTTTGTTTAGCTACAGATGTACTGCAATTCAGCAGCCATGGCAATGTTGAAAGGAGGGCCCGTTGTTCAGTTAAGAGCCTTCTGCCTGGTACTGGTGTTCCTCCCTGTCCTCTCCGGCTCCTCACGTCTTGGCTCCTTTGTTTGTAGTCCTTAGGTAAGCCCCTGACCTTCACAGACCACTCTCCCTTTCCAGGGTAGTTCTCTGGAGTCATTCCTCACCTTTAGCCTGTCTTACACTTGGTTATTGCAGAGGATTTTGTGTGGTGTTTAAATTTTGTTTCTCCTCTCTAGAATGTGATTTCTGCTAGTTTTCTCTGTCTTGGTCAACACTGTTTCCCTTGTTCTACAACGGTGGGCCTTTGATGAGTATTAGTTGAATGGAGGGTTTCACTGTCGTACATTAAACTTTAGTTAAAAGGATCTCTCCCTACCCCTGTGACTTGTTTCTGCAGTGATTCACTTATGTGTGAACTATGGCCAGTATGGCCATTAGACCCAGGTGAGAGGGGCCCTGCATTGGTCAGGTTTACAGAGCCTCGGCTGGGCATGGCTCCACCTGTGCTTCTCCACAGGATCTGGTCTGTAGAGCTGAGCCTCTGTGCTTCATCTTAGGTCACTGTACCTCACTCTACCTGACCTTACCTGTCAGACCGTGTTCTCAGGTCTGAGTACTCTAAGGGGACTGTAAAGTTTCTCCCACAGCCATGTGGAACTTTTTCATGGCTTTGTTCTCTGGGGTAAGCCATGTAACTGACCTATATGTTCATAAGCAGAGGCTGTAGGTTGCATATAGGTGGTTGGATGAGGATATGGACAGGACTCATTGGGAGTCTTTCTGGGTTAGAGTCCGAGGTAGGGAGAAAAAAGATACCTTAGGTACCAAGTTCCTAAAGTTGAATTTAGTATTCTGCATTATTATGATGATATGAATTTGCCAAATCTGGAGAATAAACTATGTTTTAGTTAATAATCTTGTTAGCCTGATGACTAACTTCATAATATTTAGATACTTATTATGTGAGTCTCCATATGTTCCAGGGACACGGATGCCAGGGGGAGCTTCATGTCAGCATTGTTTGAAACCCAGCCTCCTTAAAACTCAAAAGACCTGTCCTTGTTCTGGAACTTGGCCATACTGGAAGGAGTTAGCACATTGCTACTGAAAGTGACTCTCAGCACACCTCATGTGCAAAAAAAAAAAATGCTAATTCAGTTCTGTTCTAATATTTTATTAAGAAAAATTCCAAACATACTGTAAAGGAATGGAAGAGTTTTACCATGAATATTTACATATGCAATATTTAAGTTTTATCATTAAAATTTCCTATCCTTGCTTTATCATAGACTAGCTTTCAGTCTTAATTAATTTTGCTCATTTATTTATGCTTATCAAAATAAGTTGCTAATACTAGTATACTTCCCTTAAATATATAGATATGAGAATTACTTTTAACAAGAAAGGACAAATTTCAGTTTAAATTCCAAATGTTTTAAAAGAAAACAAATTTCCCCCACAATTGTTGAATTCACTGTTCATCAGTGTGTTTCCATATTCACTGTGTGCTAGTCTTATTCAGAGGATACCTGTGTTGATAATTATACGGGGATTCATATCCAATTTTGCTCAGGTAAATAGGATGTTATGACTGTGAAGATGAATGTGAGTGATTGAGTGATTCATTTCCTTCAGAAGCAGATTCCGGCTTAGAACTAAAGCCACACATGGAGATTAGAGCTCTGGGTGGTAAGCGGCGGCCTGCTGCTAAATTTTCCTCCCTCTTTGCCTCTTGCAATGGAGAAACTTCTGCTTTTCTGCATTTGCTGATTTCCGTTGGCACACACTCCTGAGGGTTTTGCAATAGCTTTCTGCTATTCTGCTGGTGAATATTCCCCACTCACCCAAGCTCCTCTCCCACCCATGCGCCTGTCCCAGACATTTAATAGTTCTTTCTTAGATGGAGACTCTTAGACTCCTGAGAGTTATCTCTCTTCTCTCCACCCTTGGCTGTGTTCCTATCTAGAGCAAAAGAAAGCCTTTCCTCTACTAACTTAATTGATGGAAATCACAGGAAGAAACCCAAGAGCTCTAGAAATAGTTAAGGAGTAACTTAAAGGAGTGGGCGTTTAAGGCTTCAAAGGGTGGATGCTTCTCATGAGTCTTGTTTATGCATTTATTTTTAGATTGTTTTCCTGGAGCAGGGTTGGGGCTGAAATCCTGGCAGCTGACTTTGTCTTTAGTCAGATAGTAGCAATTCGTCCCTGCTGTTGGAATTTTAGTTTTTTTTAACAACCAACATGCTATCCCTGTGGATTTGGGAAGAGATGTTAATAGTTGGTTTGTGCTCTTGCTCCTAGAGGCTCCAGCACACCACTGTTACAATGGAGTTGAGTCTCTAGAAGGATGACATCCTGGCAGAGATAGCACATAAGCTAATGTTTGAAGGATCACTCTGGGCTGAATAACAAAGTGGTCTGTTTAAATATACTGGGTTGTCGCAGTTTGTTCAAGTCCTTGTAATTCTTATATACTTTGCTAAAATGTCCAGAGATAACTAGAGAAAAAGTGGTAGGGTAATAGGTAGGGTAGTAAAAATATTTATCTTCAGACATTAACGCAGTAATAGTATGGATTGAAAGCAGACCAGAAGAAAGGCAGGAGGGAAAATATACATGCTATTTAACCACCAAATGTCTGTCTCGGGCAAATGACTGGGGTAGTGTGAGAAGAGGAATGATTTGGAGGCAATTTCAAAGTATGAATTTAGAACTTCAGGGCCAACATGCACATGGCAATGCTAGCAGTTAGGTATAGGCCTGGAACTAAGGAGAATGATTTGGGATAACAATACACATTTTAAGAAAAGTAGGAAGAGTTTTCTACATTCCGGTGTTCTTTTTGTGCATCTGTTTGCATTTGTTTGGGTTGCTGTAAGAAAATAGTTAGACTATTTAACTTATAGACCAGAGAGATGCACTACTCAGTGTGGAACTGTTCAGTCCAGGATCAAGGGCCAGCAGCCTTCTTTGTGAGCTCATTCCTCGTAGATGGAGCAGTTCAGTAACAAAAAGACAACAAAGGATATTAATAGTAATTTGTCCAAAGAAATTTGCAGATAAGTGGAGTCCGTGTAAATGTGTGCAGAGTCATTAGCCATTTGGACATGCCAGTCAGAATCCCAGGAAAATACCAGATCAAACCCACTACGCATTGCTCGGGGTTTTTGTTTGTTTGTTTTTTGTTTTGAGACAGATTTTTCTCTGTGTAGCCCTGAGTATCCTTCAACTCATTCTATAGACCAGGCTGGCCACGAACTCACAGAGATTTGCCTGCCTCTGCCTCCTGAGTGCTGAGATTAAAGGCATGCGCCACCACCACCTGGCTCCACAAGTGTTATTTTTAACAGTGAATTTTACATGCACTGTGCTTTGTTCGAAGGCTAAATACGCACTTCTTATACAGCCTGAGATAATTACATTTGGATTGATTGTATTCTGCTGAGGGATAGGCTTCTGTCTTGGTCTTCTTTTATTGTAAGTCTGTTGGCAAAGATTTAGTGAGCCTTAGTAAACTGTCTTTTGTTGTCCTAATGACAAATGGGCAATAGGTCTAATTATCTTGTAAAATAAGCAATAGTAAATAAGATTGGCATAACAATAGAAATTTTAATGTTACACTGGTCTCTGTGAGCACACTCTTATTCTCTCACCTCAGACAGCAGGGTTTGTGCTGAGCCTTAGCCAGGACTTTATGCAATTAGACTAGGACAAGCTAGGGGGAAAATGGAGTCCGTGTTGTTTGTCAGGTAAGAATAAATTCTGCTTGAAGAGCAATCAGGGGTTTTAATTCTTGAACTGTTTCCATTACCCGATGAGGGAGAGGGACTTGATCGGGGGAGGGGGAGGGAAATGAAAGGCGGTGGCGGGGAGGAGGCAGAAATCCTTAATAAATAAATAAATTAAAAAAAAATAAACCTAATGTAATTCTAACAAAAAAAATTAAAGTTGAGAAAGAAATCAGGGCCACATGAGGGCAAGGAAGGGATAATAGAGGTGAATATGATCAAAATACATTATAATCATGTATGAAAATATCAGTGAAACCCATTATTATGTATAATATTATGTGCTAATGAAAATTAATGAAATTAAAGTAAACATCTTAATTCTCAAAAAAAAAACAAAAAAAATTCTGACCAAATGAATATTTAAAAATTAGGAAAGTTGTTATAGTTACTCTGAGTTTACTGATGGTAAAGTTACAATTGGAAGCCTTCATATTTGTGTCTAAATCTGCAAACTGGTTGGCTACCTGTTTTTGTCAGCCTGCAAACAAAAAGTAGTTTCCACATAATTAAAAAAGAATAACCTTTCAGAACACATGAGCATAAGATGGCATTAAATGTTCACTGGCCATGAATAAGGTTTATTGGGGTACAGTCAAGCCATCCGTTTAGGTGTCGTCTGTGTAGCTCTCAAGTGAGAGGGCAGACTGAACAACGTGGCAGTCTGTCTGGCCGATGAGAACCAGAACTGCTTGCCCTGCAGCCCTGTCTAGATAGCTCCTCTGCAGGGATGGGAAGTATGTAGGACATCTTTCAGAAACCAGCGCGGCGACTAAGAGAGGAGCAGTGCAAGCATGGCTTGAACTGAGCAGAAGAAAACATCTGGCACAGTAAGAGCTCTGAGTGTCTGCTCTGTCCGCTCATTTGCTTCCTAGGATCCCATTAGTACCAGCTTGGGCTGTTCCACAGCAACCAGTACAGAGAGGTTAAATAACCCATCTCAAGTGAGAACTGAAAACAAGCTGGTTGAGCTGATTTTCAAGTTTTCTCAGTGACTTTCTCACAAGTCACACTGTTTGTACCTTCCATTGAATGTATTCTATTCTTGAGTAAAAGGCAAGGATATGGGTGAAAATCCCTAATTTGAATCAGAAGTTGAAAATGACATGCCACTACAAATGGAAATTTCCGTACCATTAAACTTGCACAAAATTATTAAACTATTATATAAAATTATCTTTTGACTATGCACACCAAATGTATTTGAAACATAAATGAATTTCATGTTTAGACCTGGATTCTGCCCCCCAAGTAATCTCATTGTTTATGTAGCTGTTAACTCAAGTGATTCTGTCCCTAAGCATTTAGATAAGGCTCTTCACTGTTTTTCCTTTGGGGGATCCTGACTACGTCTTCTCCCTTAGGGAATCCTAGAGTGTAATATAGCTGTGCTTCTAAGAGCTTAACTGGAAATTATTTTAGTGATAATTTTAGTTTTTTTATATCTTGGATATCATAGGTAAAGATATATATATATATATATTTTGGTTTTTCGAGACAGGGTTTCTCTGTGGCTTTGGAGCCTGTCCTGGAACTAGCTCTTGTAGACCAGGCTGGTCTCGAACTCACAGAGATCCGCCTACCTCTGCCTCCCAAGTGCTGGGATTAAAGGCGTGCGCCACCACTGCCCGGCTAAGATATATTTTTAATATGCATTTGAGTGTTTTATTTGCATGCATGCATGTTTGTGCGTCATGTGCATGGAATGCCTGAGGCAGACAGAAGAGGAAATCAGTCCTGGAACTGGAGTCACAGACAGCTGTGAGCTGCCATGTGGGTGCTGGGAACTGAACCCAGAGCCTCTGCAAGAGCAGCCAGTACTCTTAACTACTGAGCCATCTCTCCAATCCTATTTTGAAATTTGGAAACAGGGTTTCAGTATGTAGTCATGATGGGCCTGGAGCTCACTTCATTGTAGATGAGGCTGGCCTTTAACTCCTGGGCTGCAATCCTCCTGCTTCTTGTTCCCAGGTACTGGGATAACAGTGTAAATGACCATGTTCAGCAAGTGTCTGACATTTTAAAAGCAGATCTCAACTGCGTTGTCAGTTGTTTATATTTAGCTTATGATCTATTCGATGAATTTTCCTTGTATTTGTTCTGAACATATTATGTCATGTCCAGAGTCAATATCCTCAGTACTGTCCTATAACCTTCGTATCAAATCCTCATTCTTACAGGGCTGACTTAACTAAAGTCCTGATGATCCAGGCCATGCCCCTCTCCCTGGCACCCAGTTCTGTGCTTTCCCTCACTGACCCAGTGCCCTTCCTCTCCAGTCTCACCAGTGCTGTGTTCCTCCCTCACTGACCTGCTAAACTTATTTTTAAGTTTTTCCAATGAACCAAGCTTTCTTCTGCTTTTATCCGTGCTATTGTTTGTGCTAAAATCATTCTTCCCAACGCCATTGTTCTGTCTCCTGTTGCTTTTAACCTCGGTACCTGTCATCTCTCCACAGACCTCCTTCTTGAGTTGAGACTTCTTTTCTGCCCTGCATGACTCCTCATTCCCATTTTCTTTTTTTTTTTACCACTTATCACAGTTTGTAATATTTGTGAGCGGTTTGTTTTAATTTTCTGTTGTTGTTACTTTCTGCCTACCTTTCTCACTGTATTATTGTTAAGTCCACAAGAGAAGAGGTCGTTAGACTTGTTTACTTTGTGATCTCCATGCATGGCACAGTGCCCACCATGTAGCAGTTTTTAGGAAAGCTCTGTAATGAATGAATGAAAGCAATCTACTTTCAGTGCTACTGTTTAGTCTGAGACCTCATCACAGTGAAATACTGTAGCTGCCTCCTAAACTAAAAGCCCTCTCAAATTTCTTTTATGCTCTTAATTCCATCCTGCCAGATTGATTTTATGAAATACTACATCGATAAACTCATTTGCGTCCTAGAGATCCTACAGCAGTGGCACATTGCCCACTGAACCAAGTCCAAACTCCTCTGCTTGTTTTTAAAGCTCTCCTAGTCATAATCTTTTACTTCATTTCACATAACTCTTTACTTTTATAGGCTAGCCTCCTTCATAAGCCATCAATATTTATTCTAAATGCCCGCTATCTTCCAACACTCATAAGAAGGTCCGCAGCTTCCCTGCCTTATTCAATAAATCCAACCCTTCATTGCTTGATTTCCCATGCAGCTACTGCTCGATCTACATTAGAACTTAGATTTTGACCGTGTACTTGAATAGATTCTTCAGGGTAAACCTTGTTTTTACAACACTATAGAATAGCCATTGGAAACGTTCTGCTTCGGAATAACAATAAGAAGCAGAGCTTATTTAAACAGAGTACTTTATAGAATCGTATGACATGCTCTGTCATTGGATTATCTACTTGAGGGCTAGAAAAAGATGGAAATCTAGACCACTTCTGTCTTGGATATTAATTGGGACATTTGATAACAATTAAAAAGTTACATTTTATCTTTATTAAATTTCATTGAGAATTGATAGGCTTCATATTTTTATGACCTGTGACTCAGAGAACTGCTTATAAAATTAATTCTATTAATTCAGAATTTGTGGTAATACTAATACTGTATTTATGTAGAAAAAAGTAGGTTTACGCATTGGATAAAAAATGGTTGTAGAAACATCTAATCTGAATCATTCTTATAGTTCATAAAAAGACATTTAGTATTCAGTTTATTATAGTTCTTAATATTTTAAAAATAGAACATCTACTAGACCTTAATTTTTTACCCAGTTCTAGAGATGGACTCCTGGCCTTATGTAGGCAAGCAGTCTACCGCAAGCTCCATCCACAGCTCTTGGAGTCATTAATACTGAATTCATATTTTTATTCATGACCTAACAATGCTCACCACCTCTGTCTTATAGAATATCTTAAAACAATTGAATCTTAGCATCCATTCAAATGTATGGCCCACTAAGTCATTTTAATTAATAAGTGAATTTAACTTCTTGAATCCTTTGAAACTCTGGACAAGTTTAGAATGCCTTGGCTACCAAGGTAGACATCACGCAATCTCAAAAGAAATGTCTTTTAAAACTTTTGATGTTGACAGTGCACACCACTACGATTCATTAGTTTACTTTGATTTTTTTTAGTATATCAAATATTTGAAGGAAAGTAAATTTATTTTGCTTTAAATTTATATTATAGATTATATGGGCACCATATGTGTTTGTAATTTATTTTATATATTCAGTACTTTTTGTTAACTTTAATCACAAAATGTATTCCTTTTAGTTGTATCAGATACATTGCTTAATGTAATGAAGTTGCCTGAAGTTACCTGCCAGTGAATGGCAGAACAGGAACTGGAAAGCCACACCTGATTCTTGAGACCATGGCTCTGGCCTGTGTGCTTTCCTTTACAACTGCAGTGTGGAATAATGAGTGAGTGCAGGGATAAAAGTGTGCCCATGGATGCAGTGTAAAGTTTATAATGAGTGAGTGCAGGGATAAGAGTGTGCCCATGGATGCAGTGTAAAGTTTTCTATTATTCTTAATACTCTTGAACATGCAATACTGGCTGATAGCAAAGTCATCAACATGCATGATGGAGCATAGAATCGGAAGTACCCAGAAGATAGCCAAATATTGTTCCATGCTTTAGATAAATCATCTCAATTAATCTCCAGAACAGCATATAAAGTTAGTACTCTTATGACTCACTTCTGAAGGCCAGGATCTGATACTCTGTAGGAGTTAACTGTCCTATTTTCCCCAGAGCCTGGGATAATCTCACCCTTGTTCTTTCACATATCAAAAGCCATCTCCCTGACATTTTCTCTTAGCTTTAAAAGGAAGGGATGCCTTATTTGCCTGTGATGATTTTCCTGTAGGGAAACAGCTTTTAGATTTGTCATTGCAGGTCTCACAGTGTGGCTGCTTTCTGATTCCAGTCTTAGTGGTAGCATAATGGCTCAGGGGCATCATGAGGATTAGGGTTCTCATTTCTGTAGTCGAACTTAACACTGATAGATCATGCATGCATGTCTTAGAGTTATATATTCCAGGGTTTTATTAAACACAGGTCAGCTTATTTATAGATGCTGAGATATAAACCAGTACATACATGAGAACTTGGGCTATTTTACACTTTTTCTTCATAATCCATTTTATGTCTCATGTTAACATATACTCTTCTGTTCTCTGTAGGTGTCTTGTTGTCTTCATAGGACAGTTTGGACTCCTATGACATCCTGTTAACTCACAGTATTTAAGATCACTAGGTTTGAGTGTTTACCAAATGGAACAGCTACTTTCTGCAAGCATTTTGAATACTTAGTGATATATAGTTATATGTATGTGTATAATTTTTTTTAAAAAAGAGGTTTTATTTATTTATGCATGTGTATGTTTGTGTGCCTGTGTGGAGATCAGAGGACATTTCATGAGAATTGGTTCTCTCTTTACCATGTGGGCCCCAGGGAGGGAACTCCGTAAGGCTTAGTGACATCATCCTTACCCACAGAGCCTTCTTGCTGGCTCTTGATTGTACTCTCACCTAATGACCTCATTGTGATAAATGCTACTGCCCTGTGGGTCAGCAGAAGAACACTATGCCTGTGGGTGTGGTTTGATCATTCTGCTATGATCTAAAGGCATAGCAAGAATAATAAAGACAGATTTAAGAGACCAGTCCTTGCCCAACTGAGGAAACAATCCAGCTTCCAATGAACTATTAATACCTATTATTAATATTTAGCAAATTTTATTTCATTTTCCATTATTTTTTCTTATTTTATTAGTTAGTGTCTTCAGGGACAAAATATCTCACAATATCTTTGACAATTCATAATTTAGACTTTATTCAAGTGTCTGAAAAGATTATATTAACCACCTCATTTCAATTTTTGTCTGTTTAGGTATTGAATTTTATACCTGGGATTGAAAGAACCAGATGATTGTTATCTCTAAATAAGATAGACTTAATTAAATGTTTAAAGTATTTGTTTGTTAATGCTAAAATTGGAGGATTTTGAAACATTTATTACTTTACTCCTGAATACCAACCAGTGATTTAAACTCATTTGACCTCCGGAAAGTATCATGTACCATGTTGGTTCCCTCAGAGAGCTCACCAGACTCTGCACTGGGAAACCTGTGTCACTGACTTAGCAGGCAGGGTAATCAAGAATCACAAAGTAGGATGGGAACTGTGTATACAGAATGTGGATGTGTGAAGAGTGTGAGAAATGGAGAAGTGGACAAAGGAGAGATCTTAAAGGGTCTTATGTATGTTATGCTAAACGTTGAGACATCTGTTGTGGGATACGTGATCGCTTTGTGACACTCTGAGACTGTTAATAAAGTTAATCCTGAATCGGGGTGGAGCCAGCAATTAACTGGCTCGAATTGGCCATAGAAAAGCCAGGAATTTGGATAGAGAAGACAAAAGGAAGGAAAGGGCAGGGCTAGAGTTTGGTGCTTCTTTTGATTTGGGGATGAGTGAAGAGGTTCATTTCTTGCTGGGTCTCCTACTGAAAAGTAAGGTCAGCTGGTTGCTTCTTGGTTTCTCTAATCTAGCAGATTTTTGCCCCCCACATCTGACTTCTGAATTTTTATTGATAAATAGAACAATAGAGACTTAAACTTAATATTGTGGCCACAGCACAGCCAGGGCAGCTGAACTGGAAGACCCTGAGGCCGTGGCCTGAATGGCTGGTGGGGCACTGATTGGAGAGCTTTGGGCTGGAGATGATAATTGAAATATTAGTAATTCATTTGCAGCTGCTAAGCCAACAGAAAAACGTCAATTATCCGTATGGACAATGGAGTTACTGTAAGATATTAATTCAGATATATCAGATTTGTGGCTAGGTAAGAACATCTTGAAGAAGTTTGGAGAATATTGTGGGAAGACCAGATATATGGATAAGGTATGTTGATAACTCATGAGAAATGATGAGACCTTAACTAAAGAAGTAGTGGTGAGGAGATTGGAGGAAGGGATGCCTCAAGAAGTATATTTTGGGGGTAGAATTGGCCAGATTAGTGGCTGATTTGATGTGGCCAGCAAAGGAAGAGGCAGAAAGGAGTGTAGTGTTCCGAAATGACCGTACAGCCGTGGTCCTGTCTGTCGAGACGCCGGAGGATGAGAGTTAGAGTGAGGAGAGAGGGTGGGTAAGTGTTAGAAAACAGTGTTCGAAAATATGGATTTGAGGTTTAGAAGGAGGATTTTTGACTGAACTCTTCAGCATAGAATAAGAATGGTAGGCACAATTGAGAATTTTCACTGGAAGGGATAGGAACCATTTGGAAAAATGAAAGCACAGAGGCTGGGATCCTCAGAGTCTGCCATCCCTAATTGGGATGAGGAGATGAATCAGGAGATGGGAACAGGCTGCTTAAGAGTTAGACCAAGAGGCAATAGTTTTGCTGGATGCCAAAGGAGGGGAGAACTCTAGGGTAAGGATAGTGGACAGTTGACACAGGTGCTTCAGAGATAGCAGAGAGAGATAAATACTAGAAATTGTTCACTGAATGTGGGATTTATGTTGCACTGATTTTATAAGACGTCTGGAGTGGCGTGAGTGACATCAGATTGCAGTGGGTGGGGGAATGAGTAGTGAGAAACAAACTAGTTTTAAAAAACATGGCAGTATGCCCTTGAACTAATTCTCAGCAGTAAGTACAAGGGAACTGTTAGCGAACATGACAACTGGATGACTCTCCAGGCAGTCATACTTAGTGAGAAAGAAAAAAGCCAAACTCTGAAGTGTAAACAGAGACTATTCTTTCATTCCTGGCTGCCCAGACCTGAATAATCACATAGAACTATATTAATTACAACACTGCTTAGCCAATGGCTCAGGCATATTCCTAGCTAGTTCTTACATCTTAAACCAACTCCTCTCTATTAATCTGTGTATCACCATGAGGCTATGGCCTACTGGTAAGGTTCTGACAACTGTCTCTTTTGGCATCTACATGGCGTCTCTCTGACTCTGTCTACTTTCTCCCTATATCACTGTTCAGATTTTCTGTCTGGCTTTACTCTGCTAAGCCATTGGCCCAACAGCTTTATTCATCAACTAATAAAAGTAGAACACATACAGAAGGACTTCCCATGTCACTAAAGGTTTATTATTGTATAATTCCAAGTATATCCTTAGAATGGAAAAATTATGGACATGGAGAATAGAGAATGGTTGCCAATATTTAGAGAAAGGAGGGAGAGGTAGATGAAATGTGGGTGAAATTACAAAAGTGGAACAGAAAGGACCTTTGTACCTAATTCAGTGTGTTTACTGTGGTGTACACATTAGCCTGTGCAGGTGGAAAAGTTCTATAGAGCACACACACACACACACACACACACTGAGGGAGGGAGTACAAGATGGGAAAATCTGAGTAAGATAGGTTAATTACATATTCTGGGTGATTTCCTTTCTATCCATCCATCCATCCATCCATCCATCCATCCATCCATCCATCCATCCTTCCTTTCTTCCTCCTCCTTTTTATTTTTAATGTTTATGAATGTTCTGCTGTATGTATATCTGTCTGTACATCACGTATGTTGCTAGGAATTGAACTTTGGTTCTCTGGAATAGCAGAAGCCAGCATTCTTTTTTTGTGGGGGGCTTGAGTCAGGGTTACTCTGTGTAACAACTTTTAGCTGTACTGGAACTCACTCTGTTCCGTAGAACTCACAGAGATCTGCCTGCCTCTGCCTCCTGAGTGCTGGGATTAAAGGTGTGTACCATCACTGCCTGGCTGCAGCCAGTGTTGACTTCTATGCATATCTCCAGTCACGAGTTTTCTATTTAAGTCAGGATTTCAGTGTGATTTCTTTTTAGAACTTACTGTCATGTAAAGTTGTTATATCAGAGCATAGCCCTCTACCGTACCCAACTCCTGCAGCCCTGCCTACCAACTTGAATTCTTGTGCTGTTTCTTACAACTTCATGAGTCTCTAATTATCTAAATAAAAATTCCATGGTCCAGCAAGGTTCTTGACATAGTCTAACTTTATAGTAAACGTTCATTAAAGAATGACAATCATGCCTTATTGTCACGGAACAAACAAAAAAATTCCTGTTTACTTTGAAACAAAGTTCTGAGGAGTTGAAGTTAACAAGTTTAGATTCCAGTTGTGGAATTACTTTCTTAGAGCAGCATTTGTTGGCACTCACTAGATAAATTGACTGGAAGCTGCTGAACAGTATAACTGGGAAAGCCTGTAGTATGCCACGACATGCCTACGGAGGATGCTAACTTATTACAAATTACCGTGCATCTCCGAGAGGGCAATAAGTCTCATTATAGATTGCCCAAAATGGAAAACAAAGAGTTTTCACTTTTATATCCTCAGCAGAGAGACAGGAAGAGAAAGCAGTCAAGTGGCATTTCATTCCCTTCTGGAGTATTCCACCAGTCTGTAACAGCTGTAGTAAGTGCAGGATGTGGTACCGTGACTCATGGTGTGGACCTACAGAATACACGACCAGTTGATCTGCTTGAATTTAATGCATCTAAGCTGTAGTTATCCAGAATGCTTTTATTTGGATAAAGTCACCTTTGTCCCATGTGGACATATTGACTAGATCATCAAGACCTCCAGGGATCAATACATCATGCTTTCACTGCACCCATTTATTAATGTAATGTGAAATTCTCAGCACTATTGAAAGTTTATTGATTAAATATTCTAGACTTTGCATAACTGTATGCACAGAAAGTTTAACCATATAATGTTATTTTTTTTATCTGCCACCAAGTAAAGTTCCAAGCCATTAAAACACTTGGCTCCTAGAGAACAAGCACACGTGGGTTAAGTTTCACTTGGAATGTCCCCTGTTCACTGTTTCAGTGCTTGGCAAGTTCTTTATAAAGTACTGCCGTTGCCTTGGTCTTTCTGATATTTTCCTATAGTTTATTGACTCTAATGGAAGTTTTGTTTCCTTTCGAGGTGTACTTTTACTTTGTAATCCACCATGGTAAACATAATTTCATATAAAGTAAAGCTAGGACTGTTAAGATTGCTCAACAGGTAAAGACATTGCTGCTGAGCTTGACCCAAGTTCAGTTCCCAGGACACACATGATGGGAGGAGAGCACCAGTTTATGAAGGTTGTTCTCTGACCTGCACAAGTGCACCGCAGTACACGTGCTCACACACCCAAGCAAATAAACGAAGAAAGATGTTTAACAAAAGTAAACCTAAGCTTTGTTCCCCCCCCTTTATATTTATCTAATAGCCTTTGTTTTTTTTAAATATGCACTTATTGAATAATTACATTCCAGGCACAATTTTGTTCAGGCTTTCTTTTTGATCCCTTTCTGTAAAATACTGATTTTTTTTCTTAATATCCAATCATGGTTATCTTCAGAATCTAACTTGTGGTACTTTTGTCAGCTTGTGGCTTACTGACATACAGTTTGTAAATTTTGATTTTATTGATGAAGAAAGTAAATATTAAGTAGCAAACAAAGATGGCTATATAAATAAATTCAATTTTGGCATATAAGTGGATGCTCTAAGGTTACTTACACCTTTTCTACTCAGACACATGGGCATGTATTTCTTTGTTCTTTATACAGATGCATGTGTGCTCAGCTGACTCTGTCCAAGTTTACACCTGTCCATTGGTGTTGCACCTCCCCTATATTTTGTATAAGTTCCATCATCTCCTTATCTTTAAATGTCAGGTAGATATATTTTATTCTTAAATTCTACTAGTTCAATTACTACTACTGATTCCTACCCATTAAGTCTTCAAGGCTGAATTTGGACAAGAGCTCTGACTTGTTTTTTCTGTGGAGTTCAGAGAACTTCATAAGCCAGGCACTGATTGTTAAGGACTGATGTGCCATTTGCTTTAAGTCCTCTGAGCCCACACTGATGCTCTGTTAAAGCCCCTGTGATCACTAGCTATACTAAGGCAAGCTGGTGTGTCACCTCCTTCTAACACTTGTCTTACAGAAACAATACTGTTTTGACTTTTATTGGATGAAATTGATGCCATGTAATATAAACAACAGGATAAAGTGGCTACTGTGTTGTAAGTCATAACCAGGAGATTTTTTTAGAAGAATTATGATTTTATTTTCTTTGAAATATTATTGGTAAACTTTACCAAAGCAATTATTACACTTGCCTCAAGGGATGCATAAAATATCTGTGATAAAAATAAGACTTAAAAAAATCTTTACAGCCAGGCAGTGGTGGTGCAAACCTTTAATCCCAGCACTCGGGAGGCAGGGACAGGCAGATCTCTGTGAATTTGAGGGCAGCCTGGTCTACAAGAGCTAGTTCCAGGACAGGGTTCAAACCTAAAGAGAAACCCTGTCTTAAAAAAACAAAACAACAACAAAAAAAATAAAATACAAATCAAAATATCATTACAAAGGCTAATTAGACTAAACTGGCTATCTTGTAGGATTTAGTGATTTATCATCCTTTTTATAACAAATTCAACTGAGTAGCAAATTATTTTGCCTACTATCTAACAAAGCAATTAGATTTTAGTACTGCACTCTTACAATACTCACTATGCCATCTAAAACATGTAGTGCATCCAAGGTTCCATCTGAAATTTAAATTCTAGTTATCATTTTAACCTAGTATTTATTATTTAACATTACACATGAATCTGTTATTACTAAGTAAGATTAAAGTTAATAGATTTCTAAATTGTCGTGTTGGTGTTATTTTGTTAGCTACGTGTCAGATTAAAGCATGGTTTGTCGAGAAACAGGGAATGTCGCTGCAGATAATGAATTAGCAAGTACACCGGAAGCAAAGCGCTTTCCTCCCTGACTGTGGGTCCTTCCCTTCTCCCTGTCACTGCTACCTTTTTTCTGTTGCTGATATGAGTGTAACCCAGGGCCTTGTGCATGGTAGGCTAAGCCATCTAGCATGGAGCTGTATTCTGTACCCTGTATCTTTATTTTATTTTTAAAGGCCAGCTCCCTGGCTCCTCCTTCTCCCACTTCATCATTTCCTGGCTTTGCCCATGCTCAGTCTTTCCCGATGTGGGCAAGCTGCCACAGCCTCCATATTTTCATGTTCTGTAATAACTTCTAGTACCTTGTCTGTTTCTGAAGCAAATGATAGTGTCGACTACTTGGCGCCTCTCCTGAGGTCCCCTGTGCCTTTGGCTTCCTGCCGCACACATCTCTCCGCCTAGGGTGTCTGCAGCCTGTCAGGAGGAGTACAAATGTAAGACTTTAGTAATAGCTTGGTGGCTATCCCACCTAAATTGGATATGACAAGCGGTTCATATAAAGGAGCTGTTTATGTTGTCTTAAAAAATTGATCTCGTTCCATAGCTTGGCTTCGAAAATAATTTTTCTCTATGTCTAGACTGTGCTCTTAATTTGACATGAATTTGCATTTTGTTTGAAGCAACTTCAATTAAGGTTGCATGGAGTAGCTCAGTTGAAGTAACTGTTACAGAAATTTATGTTGGGACTTTAAATAAAATTTAATTTAATATTTTCCTTAAGAATGATTGGATTGCTAGAGATCAGTAAATTTTTGCTTTGTGGCTTTGTATCTGTTTCTGTTACAACAGAATGTTTATTATATTGGTAATCAGTTCCCAGTCTGAAAATGTCTATTTTCCCATCGGAAGCTTTGCACTCACCATGAAGGTCCTGTTATTTGTGAGGTTTCCTCTGAGCGTAGCACTCGGAAGAGCTGAAATGGGTGCTGTACTGTCACACCCAGTACTCTCCCACTTGTTCTCTGCATGTGAGTGTCTCTTGGCCAGCTCATCACGCCCACTTAAAGGTTAAAACAGTGCAGGCGTTATGAATAAACCAGTTTATTCTAGAGCCAGCTAGAAGACTTGCTTACACTAAAAGCAGGGATCCTTTGGGGCGCACTAAGTCAGGCTTTGGAGTTGGGGAGGCAGTGGTAAGCCTGTTTGTAAACTTTGGGTTCCTGAACATTCATTTCAGGTTTCCTTTCTTTCTGAAAGGCCAGTGTTTGTAGAGCTTATCCTGTCAGCACTACCCTGTGTCAATTGTCAGGTCATGTTTAGCATGTGGAGATGTATTAATCGGCTGCGGCCCGCACCGTAAGAGGCTGGGATGAATAGAAGGCTCAAGCAGATGAAGAGGGATTAACTGTGTGTTTTGAACAAACTCTTCAATCACAGAAGCAGTGATTTTACAAAGGATTAGCTGCTGCTTTTATAAATATTGATTACTGATTTGCTACTCAGAATGGAGATGACATAGCTTGTGCAGTTGCTGTGGAGTGTGCTGTGTGAAGTGGACATCATTCATATTAATGGATTTGTCACAGGCATAATAGAAACAGACAGATTTATTAGCACAGCAGTTGCTAGAACTCTTATGGTTAAGGTTGTGTCAGCATATCTATTAAAACTTCAGACTTTAGAAGTTTATGGCCTAGCTACAAAATTCATTTCCCAGATGGAATTTGGAATACCAGTTAAAGCCTGGCACAATTTTTAATGCATACTTTCACATGAGTTTGAAGACATTTAAGTTGAAACAGAGCAAAAACCATAGATCATTTTGTTATTTGTGTAAAATAAGTTGAATACCTTTTCTCCAAAATGCTTGCGACTAAGAAATGTTCCCATTTTCTTTTCTTTTAGATTTTGCAATATTTGTACATAAATAAGAGATATTTTTGGACTTGGACTCAAGTCTAAACATGAAACCATTTAAGTTTCATATATACCTTATACACATAACCCAAGGGTGATTTTTATACAGTGTCTACTACACCTGTGTTCTTTTGATGGCAGGTGTGGAATTTTCTACATGTGGTATCGTAGCACTCAAAAGTTTGGAATTTGTAGTATTTTAGAACTCAGATTTCTAGATTAGGAATGTTCAACCTATGTCAACCAATTTGAATTCATTTTATTTTATTAAAAAAAATTAAGAGCACTAAAAAGTATCGTGGCACATTTATATGGGAATGTCAGAATGAAGTTCATTACTTTCATGTGACTCTAAAAAAATAATAAAAATAAAATTTAAAATTAAAAATAGATAAAATAACTCTAAAATTCACTAGTAAGAAATAACTTTCAGAAAAGAATATATTCTTTAGTCTTTTAAAGAGGACAGGTATTTTGTTTTTCCTCAGATATTTATATTGTTACAGTCAGGAAAGTGTTAGGGAGTTGAGATTTGTCTCTGGGCCAGCTGGACGATTTCTGTTAATTGTGGTGAGAAGGGGTGTGCTTCTGGAGGAATGATAAAGAAGTCGCACCTTCAGGGCAGGGTGGATTAGTTAAAGGCAGCTGGCTCTGTGTGCGTTCTCACGTGGTGCCTTTATAGGAACAGGCAGATTGTTTTCATGTTGTGTTATTGTACTATAAACCTGCACTGGTGTTGTCAAAGCTCATACAGAATAGTTTAGTTATCAGTTATGGTTTTAATAATTGAAATTACTTAAGACACTGATTTTATTTTCTCTTTAAAAATTGTATTATGTAAACGTATGTAATTTGTGATTCTAATAAAGAAAAAGTTTTTAACCTTCCCCCAAACAGGCTGCTTCCTAGATTTAAGAACTGCTAACAGTTCCGGGTTAGCTGTCCCTGCATTGTATGAATACATAAAATACAGAACCTGTATTTCAAATTGAAAAGTGTGTATCAATTTGTATATTCTGTTGCTGTGTTTATCATTAAGCATTAGGGATCTTGCTGTATAGTAGAGATCTTTCTGTATTATATTTCTCTAGTTTTGCTTTATTTAAAATGCTCATACATTTAAAATAAATTAGCACTCTCTCTAGACAGACTTTTTCATTTCTTTTTCTGCCGTAGATGTTGTTTCTGTTGTGGCACATATTAGGTACTGTGGTTTATTTTGTAGGACAGGATTTTAGTTGAGTGTTCAGGATTCACATCTACAGGACCTCCTGAAGGTACAGTCTCTTCTTGCTCTCTCCACTGTTAATAGTGCTCGCTAGCCTCCTAAGATAGATGGTAGAATTCCATGTTAGTATTTAGTTGGAGGTGCTTGATTGCCTATTGAGAACTATTTAGCAAACACGGTGTCCCAGATGCTAATCCGAAGACAGTTGTGATTTCTCAACTTCTGGTGAGAACTCAGTAGTAGAGGTGGGAGCCCTGGGGCAGGACAACAACTCACTACATTGGCTTCTGTTCTCATTCTGAATTGCTTTGCTTCAATTTTTTAACCTATTTTTCTGTTGATCTATTTATCTTTTTTCTTAAGTATCTGCAAGGGTTCATGTGGCATCTGTGCAAATATTTTTCCTCATAAACATCTGAAAAAGTCATCATTTGGTAAACTAATGCTTTTATGAATTGCTTATATATGGAATTATAATAGTGTACCCATTTTCTTAGATTAGTAACATTGCCAAAGCAGCATCCTCTAAAGAATTTGTTTTTTTTTTTAAAAAAAAAAAAACTTTTTTACATTTTCAGTCTTCATTAGAACTCGGTTGTGTGAATTTTTTTTAAATTTATTTTATGTGGATTGGTGTAAAGATGTCAGATCCCCTGTAACTGGAGTTACAGACAGTCGTGAGCTGCTGTGGTTGTTGGAATTGAACCCAGGCACTCTGGAAGAGCAGCCAGTGCTCTTAACCGCAGAGCCATCTCTTCAGCCCCAGTTGTATAAAATTTAAAATTACCTAGATAAAAATTTAATTCAGCTATTTATTTAATTAATGTCTTATCTTACTATTAAAAAATGGAGCGTGTTATTTATATAAATTTATATAACTTCTTATTTTCATAGAGAACATGTGTCATAATCCCTTCAGACACAATTTAATTACAGCCAAATTCTTGAAAAAATATATAATAAAATATCTTATCTATCACTGTTCTTAGTTGATTTGGTTCAAGTGAGGCTGACTACACTGTTACTATGAAGCCACATTGTTGTACCTGACCTGTTAGTAAATACTGCAGCTTTTCAAAATTTTAACTTTGGCATTTTTAACTAAAAAGTTAAACCATTGTGGTAAATTGTTCTGGTATGGCATCTCTTTTTTTGTTTTGTTGTTTTGGTTCTTTTTTGAGACAAGGCTTCTCAGTGTAGCCTTGGCTGTCCTAGACTTGCTTTGTAGACCAGGCTGGCTGTGAACTCACAGAGATCCACCTGACTCTGCCTTCCGAGTGCTGGGATCAAAGATGTGTGTCACTACCACCTGGCAGTATGATAACTCTTAATCTGGAGAAGAGCTCGTAGGTGGTGGCGCTGTCACCTCTGGGAGCCCCGAGGGAA
Source organism: Microtus ochrogaster (assembly GCF_000317375.1). Taxonomy (NCBI): domain Eukaryota; kingdom Metazoa; phylum Chordata; class Mammalia; order Rodentia; family Cricetidae; genus Microtus; species Microtus ochrogaster. Next base: position 6,422,719 of record NW_004949109.1, read on the forward strand.
GATACTCCATTCATACAGTAGACATATCACCGCTGCTTTCTCATGTCTTCCTTGGGATGGATGCCAGTGTCTGTATTTTCATTAGACATGTATATCATGAACACTTAGTTTTAAGGAATATGCCAAGATTAGTTTACTAAAAATGGGCACTTTTAAGGCTGTCTTCTGTTTGAATTTCTTTTTCTTGTGGTTCTTGCTTTGTATTAGTGACTATAAGTTTAAAACTGGTTGAAGCTGGTGGTCCACATCTGTAATTCCAGAATTTAGCAGGCTGAGGTAGGAGGATCTGGAGTTTGAGGCCTCACATTTGGGCTTGGGCTACATAGTGAACTGAAGGTCAGTATGGGACACGTTCCAGACCAGTCTGGAAACAGCTAAAGCAAAATGCACAGCAGCGTGGGAGCATCACTTTAAAGTCATTGTTAAGGTGGCAGACAAGATGTCAGCATGGCCCCTTGGCTTTTCCTTCCAACTGTCCTCCAGCTATTTCATCCTTTTTCCTTCCGAATTCATGACTTCATCAGCTCAGCAGCACCTACTCACGACCGTCCCAAAGGAAGGACTGCAGCTGCATCCCTTGCCCATCACAGTGTCTGGTGCATTCAAAGGGTTTGATTAGTGAATTAGCAAACACATTTATATGTATATATTTATTTGCATATGTATGTATATTATATATATATATATAATTTATTTGTTTTTATTATATCAATCTCTCAGACTACTTTTGAAAGATGTACTAAAGGCTTTTAAAATTCATTTTTTCTTTAGAAAAATCCTATTTGTTTTGAAATTATTCAAAGGTAATCTGTAAAAGTTACCACCTGCATCATTATTTGTATGCCTCTAGTTCTCTTGTGTTTCAGAATGTATAACTGCAGAACTATATTTATCATGTGCTCATCAATATTCTTTCAGCTTTGTGTTGAATATTTATAAAACATTTTCTACAAGCCTCATAAACAAATTTTTAAAAGATGTGTTTTTTATTTTTTTTAATTATGTGAGTATGTCAGCGAATGTGTATGTGCCTATGGGTGCAGGTGTTCTCAGAGGCTAAGGATATCAGATGCCCTGGAGCTAGAGTTGCAGGCAGTTATGAGCTGCTCCAAGCAGGGTGCAGGGACTGAATTAGGATCCTCTGCATGAGCAGGGCATGTCCTAACTGCTGAAACATCTCTCTAGCTCCATTACCAAAAAAGCTTTAAACTAGTTTCTTTAAAAAAAAAAAATGCCCCAAAAAACAAAAAGTACACGTGACAATAGTGTGTGTATATGAGAGAGAGAGACAGAGACACAGAGAGAGAGATACGTAGAGGTGCATGGATGTTGCAGTACATACATGGAGGCCCCAGAGGGTAACTTGTCCAGTTGGTTTTCTCCTGCCATGGTACTGGGAACCAAACCCAGCTTGTCTGTTTTTTACAGGATACCATTTATTCACTGAGCCTTTTCGTCAGCCCCCTAATTTCATTTCCTACGAATGCTGTCCAACATAATGTAGTTTATTTAAAATTGAGCCTGTGCATCTTAAAGAAGTACATCTAAGATACCGCCTGCAGCTCTGTTGCTGAAAGTCTAGTGTGACGCACACTCCAGCCTGCTGCTGGAGAGTACTGCATGTATTCTGCATGAAGTACTGCCACCCCCGTCAGTCCACACGTGGCTGCTGACAGGTATACCCAGTTAATCCCACGTGTGGCTGCTAGCGGGTGTGCCCCAGTCAGTCCCACATGTCCCTAGTTAGTCTCATGCCAACAGGTATTCCTCTTAAAGGCAAGAACAGAATGAGAAGTAAGCTTATGCTAAACTTCTATTTCCAGGTCCTAGAAATGTACGGCTGAAAGCAGCTGTTCTGACAGTGAAGGTTGAGTTGTATTCTCTGGTAATTTACTGTTCTGTGACTAGTAATACTTTACAATTCCTTCAGCTACACAACCACACGGAAAAGATTTGATGTTAGATCAGTCTCAGGAATATGTTCTGTGCATCTGTTCATATGAAACACACATATGCTTCAAAGTTCTACAGGGTAGCCAAATATGGTTGCGCATGCTTGTAATTCTAGTGCTAAGGAGACTGAAACAGGAGGATTCCCATGATTACAAGGACAGTCACCACTTCTAGGCAAGCCCAGGCCACAAAGTGAGGTCCTATTTAAAAAAAACAAAACAGGTTGTCGATAACTTAAGGCTTTAATTTCAGTGAGGCAGAAGTGAGTTCCGGGCTACTGAGATCTTGTCTCAAAATAGAACAGAAACCACCCACAAATTTTATGAGCTAAGATTGACATGGCTTTTAAAGGTTTTTGATCAATTGCTGACTTGTTTTGTATTAAGGGAATATCTATCTAAGCTTATGTCCCTGTGAGGTCACTAAAAATTATAAATGTAATGTAAATGTGAATTTATAATTAAGAATGCATTAACTGTACCCCTAATTGGCTAATAGTTGGAGAATATTTTGACTTAAACAGCAATCTTAGAGGATTGTATAGCTTCTTGCAGACATGGGACATGCAAGCATCTTCTTAGGATATAATGCTTACTATAAGTTGAGTGGGTCAATTGGTGTTTGTAAGCATGAACTGGAAAATATGCCAGATGTCAATCATAATCTTCTGTAGTCTTACTTTTGAATTTAATAAAGCTGTTTGGGGCTACCTGCCTGGGTTTTATACTCTACAGAATTTTTTAAACTGAATTTTGCTTTGGTGTTAGTTATTGGTCAGATATGAGTGATGTTATATTTTAAAAAAACCCTTTGAAATATGTTTTTATATACTATGAAAATGTTGTTGAGGACATTGGAAACACATGAAGAAATTCTTTCTCATTTCAGTACCAGGAACTAGTCATGTGTCCTTAGGAGATGGTTTCCTTGGAAGCAGAGACTCAGAAAATTTGAATTCCTTCCTTCATGTTAATGATTAAAACTGAGGACTGAATTTTTGCCATTTCCTTGTAAATATGGATGATATTTGTAGTTCCAGTTCATTTTGTGTCTGCATTGACTATTTTGATCTGATGTTTAATTATTAAGATAATGTAACAGGAAACTGCAAGAAAAATATGTAGATTTCCCACAGCCTATTCCCCCAGATTTGCATAGCATTAACATTTCTCTGTGTAGTGACTTGCTTTCTTGCTCCCCACCCCACCCCTTCTGCATCTCCTGTTTGCCCTCCTGAATGTGTCATGTACTGATGGCTACAGAATAATCTGTTGGGGTATGAAGTAAAATATTACTGAATTAATTGTCAAAATAACTAAGGATGCATGAATTTCATACCCATGTTGATCAAAGTCCTTTTTGTGACACGGGAAATTGGCACATTATGTGTGTGAAAAGAGGAGGGCAGGAAAAACACAGTCTGGTGGTTCTTTTGGTTTACTTGTTTGGTTTGTTGGGTTTTGGGTGTCCTGGAACTTACTTTGTAGACTAGGCTAACCCCAGACTCACAGAAATCCATCTCCCTCTGCTTTCTGAGTGCAGGGATTAAAGACATGCACCACTTAACCTGGCTATTATTATTATTAGCAAAATGCTTTAAGTCATCAGAATTGCTTTGAATAGCAAAAGAGGGGAAATACCGAAAAGGGGTCACCTTCTTAGGGGATTAGGTAATGAATGACAGCATGAGAATCCTCAGGCCTGGTTTGCTGTGATAATCAAATCCACTTACCAAGTGATCAGAGTAGGGCTGTGAATAGGCAGACTCCTAACTGAGCCATGTTTGACTTTGTATAAAATAATCTCATGCTTGATTATTATTTTTTTACTTAAAAAAAAAAAACAAGCTTACTGTAACCAGCTCTTAATCCCGAGACTGTTTTGGAAATTGCAGATAGGATGACAGTTGTTTGTGTATCCGTTCTCTTTTCTTCAAAGCTAATCCAAAACTGTAAACGGCACTATACTTGAGTGGTATAACTCTGTACACTGCTGTCTCTGATGCTGCTAACCCAAAATTGTGTGTGTGCATAACAGGAAAAGTAGATGAATAAAGCAAATTCTTAAAACGTTAGAAGTGTTGAGTTAAGTTTTTTTTATGTTTTTAGAGTTTTGTATCTTAAAACACAAAACATGAAACAGTTGTAAAAATAAGCAAATAATCCCACAGCCCATGTGAAAATAAAGCACAGACAAGTAGAAAGGAAGAGGAATTAAGTCCAAATTGTGTATAATTCTTCTAATCAGTTTCCCAGAGGCATCTGCATATAGAAAATCCTCCTTTCCATCCAAAAATACAAGTTTTCCCTTTATTGATTTGCTTGTGTTTATGTGTTTCTAAACCAATATGGAAATTTTCAAAAAGATAGGCTGCCTTAGTTAGTTTTCTATGACCAAGACAACTTAGAGAAGAGTTTATTGAGGCTTACAGTTTCAGAGGGTTAGAGCCTATGACCATCATGGCAAGGAGCATGGCAGCAGGTAGGCAGGCCTGCTGCTGAAGCATAGTGGAGAGTTCATATCTTGTGACACAACCATGAGGTAGAGATTGTTAATTGGGAATGGATGGACTTTTGAAACCTCCAGGCCCACCCCCAGGAAGACACCTTCTCCATAAGGCCACACTTCCAAACCCTTCCCAAACAGTTCCACCAACTGTGGACCAAATATTCTAGTATATGAGCCTCTGGGAAGCATTCTCATTCATTTGCTTGGGGAGCAAAAGTGCCCTAATGCCTTAAAGAAGATGGAACAAATACTCTAGGATCTTAAATACATGGTAAAATACAAATATCCTGCTAAGGCATTGATGTTAGATAATCATGATTCCTTTAGTGTCATAAAATAATAACAGCTTTAGATGACATTCTTTTATTATACCAATGGTAGAACATAGCATTTCAGAAAATAGATTTTTTAGGCAATGATATAAGATAGTTCTTTCTGTGGTAGCTATAAGAGAAATCACCAATTGATCTACCTAAAAGAAAATGTTAGAAACAGTTTCCACATTTGATAGAAAAGCCCTTTGCTCCCTAGTCCTTGTTAAAGCACAAGAACACCATGGGTGTGGATCGATTCCTGAGTCTTAGAGTTGAGATGGCTGCAGAGTTGATTTGTCCAGAGCTTTTCATGCTTTAGATGAGAAAACTTGAGTCTCAGAGAGGCTAAGTGGTTTGTGCTCATCACAGATTTGCAGAAACAGGATGTCTTTTTAAGATTTCTTTATTTTATTGTGTGACTTGTTTGCCTATATGTATGTCTGTGCACTCTGTGCATGCCCACTGCCCACAGAGGTCAGGAGAGGATGTCAGGTCCCCTGGAACTGGAGTCACAAGGGTTATGAACACTTCTGAGGCCGTTTCTTAAGAAACATTAGACAGGTGTTTGTGGATGGAGGAGTAGGAAAGTGTTCTCATGTGAAATAAGGTGGTGGTCTCCAAACAGTGAAGCCTTGTATGATCTGCATTAAATCCAAAACAAGCATTTAGTGGACATTTTTCCTTGGTTTTCAGACTCATCATGGGAAATTAGAAGAGGCAAAAGGAAGTGCTAGCTCCCTCAATTTTGGGACTTACACTAAGCATGAATGTGAAGGAAGAATTTAAAAGGATTTGGATAGGATTTTATTGTACAAGTTGTTCACTTAGATTTTTTTTGCATTGCATTACTTATGTATTTATTTATATGTAAGTTTAAAAATAAAAATCAGCATTTCCAGCTTAATTCCTTACATTTGTTTTGAAAAATATGCTTATTGCCATTATTTGGTCTCTCCAGATGTGTTTCTAAGTGACCTCAGTTGGTTCTATCACAACACTTCATTACATAGTACCGGTTCACTTAAATTTATTCCAAGCTTTTTTGTTGTTGTTGTATTGTTTTTGTTTGTTTTTTTGTTTTTGCTATCCGGAATGATATTGTTTCCCTGACTTCTTTCTCTGTATGCTTGTTCTTGGTATATAGGAAGGCTAGTGATTTTTGTGTGTTAATTTTGCATCCTGCTACTGTGATGAATATGTTTAGCAGCTGTAGGGGTGTTCTGGTGGAGTGTTTTATGTGAAGAACCATATCTCCTGTAAATAAGGATACTTTGACATCTTCCTTTCTTATTTGTACCCTGTGTATCTCACTCTACTGTTCTTATTGCTCTAACTAGGACTTCATGCACTCTACTGAACAGGAGAGGAAAGTGTGTGGGGGGATACCCTGTCTTGTTCCTGATTTTAGTGGAAATGCTTTAGGGTTTTTCTCTGTTTAGCAAGATGCTGGCTGTGAGCGGTTACTGTGGATTGTCCTTATTATGTTGAAATATGTCCCAGGCTTCCTAGATTCTCTGGGACTTTTTATCATGAAGAGATGTTGGATTTTGTTAGAAGCCAAAGATTTTCTGAATCTAATGGGATGATCATGTGGTTTCTGTCCTTGGATCTATGTGGTGGATTACATTCATTGATCTACATGTATTGAACCGTCCCTGCATCTCTGGGATAAAGCTGACTTGATCATAGGGGATGAACCTTGTAATGTGCTTTTGAGTTAGGTTTAAGTCTTCATTTAAGAGCTTTTTCATCCATATTCAACAGAGAGGTTGACCTATAATTTTCTTTCTTTTTCCATTTTTTTACTGCAGCAAAACAGGTTTTTCAGACATGACAGGACAGTTGCATATATGATTGTCACAGTATGCCAAACCCTGCGTGGGCTCAAGGCAGACAAAATTGTCCTTCCCCCCCACACCTAACCCTCCAAGGTATGAGGAACTATTGATAACTGTGGTAGGGTGAGTCAGTTTTCTTTAAGGGTGTGAGTGCTGGTTGGTCAGCCTGCTCCAGGGCAGGGCACACACCCAGGAGGATTTGGGCAACACAGATTGGTGGCTTAAAAAAACAAAACAAAATAGGAGGGATGTGTGGATCCTGGAAGGAGACAGAGTGGTGAATAGGATAACATATATTATATGAAACACTCAAAACATTAATAAAATATTATTTTAGTAAAAGGCTTGGATTAGCCCATAGTTTGTTAGTATTTGAGGGGGGACTGGATGAGGAGTTTATCCTTAACTCTTAGCATTTCAGGGAAATAGTCCCATCATGTGGTGACAGAGTATTTGACTAGACCAAGATTTGACTCAGAGTGAAAGATCACATGAGCAAAGAGCAGTCTCTAAAAAAAAAAACTCTCTCCTTTCTTTTCCAATAGAAACAGGAATTTTTAATAGTATGAAAGTGGTAGGAAGATTATGCTAGCTGAGAGGTTTAGTGTTCATGTCGAAGACTATATAATTGCCAAGCAATAAAAGAAAACTGTAGTCAGCAAAGGCGACACTCAGAAACTTAGCAAGAATTGCATGAAGTCAAGGTTGAACAACTATAAAAATGTGAACAATAAGGCCCATATTATCATAATGACTTGTTAATGGTAAAATAGTAAAAGTGATTTTAGGTTTCTCACATGTCTAGTATTTAAATTGGCCACCAGCCTTGTCATAAAATTATGAGAAGAAAATGAATCCACAATGTCGATTGTGAAAAGGTCTTGTAGCCAATCTGATCCCTTGCCACCTGTTTGTACAAGAGAAGAACCTGAATGAGAAACTAATGAAGAACTAAGAGCCAGAGCTTGTGTTGATTTTTAATTCATATTTCAAGCTTTCTGAAAATTGCTAGGATCCAGGATAGACTTGACCCTGTTGAAGATAAGCTGTGCTGAAGGTGCAGAGGGTCCTGTTTGCTCTGCAGCATGTGTGCTTCAGTCTTATGACCCCAGCTGTACACTGGCTTTGCAAATTTTAAAATTCCACATCCTGTCAGAACTAGTGTAGAAGAGCCAAAGCCAGCTCCCTGCCCGAATGCTTCTGACCCACTGCTGCCTCATCAAGATTGCAAACTTGGTTCTGGAGGAAGACCACTCCTTGCTTAGTTTCCTTGCTGGGGTTAGTTATCATGCTGCGTTTACCGAAGCATGATGCTACCATGTCCAGCAACAGGGGGTTAGTTCCAATGTCTAATATTTTGATTTGCTTTAGAAAAGTAGGATGGTCATAATAAATAAATACTCATTTAAAAATGTGGCCCAATTTCCTCAGAATATTAAGCTTGTGGCCTTTTAACCAATCTCCTGTTGTAATTTTCTGTATATAGAGTAGCCTAAAATGCAAGTTATTTTTTTCTCTGTGCCCTTATGATATGATTTCTTATTTTATTGCTTTTACCGTAAGAAAAGGAAATTGTTTGTAACTAGTTTAAAAATGACAGTAACGTCTAAGCTGTGCAGTTGCCAAATCAGTCTCTCCTGTGAGATAGTATTCTGGTATAAGTGGTTGTCCAGTGACTGTCTGGTGTTGCCCGCTGTATAAAGTGATATAGCTGTAGCTTCCTTCTCTTAGTAATCATTGTGTCTGCATCTGGAGAGCCTCTGTCCTTTGGTCTGATCTGAATCTTAACTGATGACATATTCCTGACCATTGTGAGAGGGCCAAACGATGTGAGGGTTCAAGGTTTTAAAAGAGAAATTACTGCTGTTATATATTATAATGAATTTCAATCAGAAAGTATTAACTGCATATCATGTTACATAAATCATGAAGTTTTTCTGAGGACTTAAGTATAATTTAAAGGGGTTATTACTGATGCACTTTTTAAAAAATTTTTTCTTTTATTGATTGTATTGAGCTCCACATTTTTCTTGGTTCCCCTCCCTTCCTCTCCCTTTCCCTTCAACCCTCTGCCATGGTCCCCGTGCTCTCAATTTACTCAGGAGATCTTTTCTTTTTCTATAACCCATGTAGATTAGATCCATGTATGTCTATCTTAGGGTCCTCATCATTATCCAGGTTCTCTGGGATTGTGAATAGGCTGGTTCTCTTTGCTTTATGTCTAAAAACCACTTATGAGTGAGTACATAAGTCTGGGTCTGGGTAATCTCACTCAATATGATGTGTTCTAGAT
>NW_004949109.1:6432422-6434227 GCF_000317375.1 Microtus ochrogaster
GTTGAGGTCTTTGATCCATTTGGACTTGAGTTTTGTGCATGGTGATAGATATGGATCTATTTTCATTCTTCTACATGTTGATATCCAATTATCCCAGCACCATTTGTTAAATATGCTTTTTTTTCCATTTTATATTTTATCTTCTTTGTCAAAAATAAGGTGTTCAAAGATGTGTGGATTGATATCTGGGTTTTCTATTCTGTTCCATTGGTCCTCCTGTCTGTGTTTATGCCAATACCAGGCTATTTTCAGTACTGTAGCTTGTAGTAGAGTTTGAAGTCAGAGATCGTGATGCCTCTAGAAGTTCCTTTATTGTACAGGATTGTTTTTGCTATCCTGTGTTTTTTTGCTTTTCCATATGAAGTTGAGTACCATTCTTTTGAGGCCTTTGAAGAATTTTGCTGGGATTTTGATGGACATTGCATTGAATCTGTAGGCTGTTTTTGGTAAGATTGCTATTTTTACTATGTTAACTCTACCTACCCAAGGGCAAGGGAGAGCTTTCTACTTTCTGGTGTCTTCTTCAATTTCTTTCTTCAAAGATTTAAAGTTCTTGTTATACAAGTCTTCCACTTGTTTGGTTAAAGTTACTCCAAGATATTTTATGGTATTTGTGGCTATTGTGAAGGGTGATATTTCTCTGATTTCTTTCTCAGCTTATTTATCATCTGTGTAAAGGAGGGCTTTTGATTTTTTTTTAAGTTAATCTTGATTCCTGCTACATTACTGAAAGTGTTTATAAGTTGTAGAAGTTCTTTGGTAGAATTTTTGGGATCACTTATGTAAACTATCATATCATCAGCAAATAGTGAGAGTTTGACTTCTTCTTTTCCAATTTGTATCCCCTGATCTCCTCTTGGTGTCCTATGGCTCTAGCTAGGATCTCAAGAACTCTATTGAATAGATATGGAGAGAATGGACAACCTTGTCTTGTTCCTGATTTCAGTGGACTTACTGGGAGTTTCTCTCCATTTAGTTTGATGTTGGCTATTGGCTTGCTGTATATTGCCTTTATTATGTTTAGGTATGTTCCTTGTATCCCTGCTATGTCTATGACCTTTATCATGAAGGGATGTTGTATTTTGTCAAAAAGCTTTTTCGGCATCTAATGAGATGATCATGTGGTTTTTATTTTTCAGGCTGTTTATATTGTGTATTACATTAACAGATTTTCATATGTTGAACTATCCCTGCATCTCTGTCTGAGATGAAGCCACTTTGATCACAGTGGATGATATTTCTGATGTGTTCTTGGATTTGATTTGCCAGTATTTTATTGAGTATTTTTATATCAATTTTCTTGAGTGAGATTGGTCTATAATTCTCTTTCTTAGTAATGTCTGTATGTGGTTTGGATATCAGGGTAATTGAAGCCTCATAAAACGAGTTTGGCAATGTTCTTTCTGTTTCTATTGTATGGAACAATTTGAGGAGTATTGGTATTAGTTCTTCTTTGAAAATCTTGTAGAATTCTGAGCTGAAACCATCTGGTCCTGGACTTTTTTTGGTTAGGAGACTTTTAATGACTACTTCTATTTCTTTAGCAGTTACAGGTCTATTTAATTTGCTTATCTGGTAAGTGATATTTATCCAGAAGGGTGTCCATTTCCTTTACGTTTTCCAATTCTATGGAGTACAGGTTTTCGAAATATGACCTTATGTTCTCTGAATTTCCTCCATGTCTGTTGTTATGTCCCCCTTTTCATTTCTGCAGAATACTCATGCACATAAAAAAATTAAAAAGAATTTCACCTCAGAATAACTTGTTTCCTCCTGAAAATTGAGACCGTTTAACTTTATTACAT
>NW_004949109.1:6434667-6484432 GCF_000317375.1 Microtus ochrogaster
AGGCTGGCCTTGAACTCACAGAGATCCGCCTGCCTCTGCCTCCCGAGTGCTGGGATTAAAGGCGTGCGCCACCACCACCCGGCTTTTTGTTATCTGTTGAGGTTTGTTTTGTTACCTAGTTTGTGGCCAATTTTTGACAACATTTCATGAGGTGCTAAGAAGAAGGTATATCCTTTTATGTTTAGATGGAATGTTCTATAGATGTCTGTTAAGTCCATTTGAGTCATAACATCAGTTCCCTTATTTCTCTGTTAATTTTTTGTCTCACAGACCTGTTCAGTGGTGAGAGTGGAGTGCTGAAGTCTCCCACTATTAGTGTTTGGGTTTAATGTGTGATTTAAGCTTTAGAAGTATTTCTTTGACATATGAGGGTGCCCTTGTATTCAGGGTATAGATGTTCAGTATTGAGATTTCTTCTTGATGGATTTTTTTTGTGACTAATATGAAATGCCCTTCTTTGTCTCTTTTGATTGATTTTAGTTTGATGTCTATTTTGTTAGATATTAGAATAGCTACATCAGTTTATTTCTTAGGTCCATTTGATTGAAAAAATTTTTCCCAACCCTTTAGTCTGAGGCAGTGTCTGTCTTTGAGGTTGAGGTGTGTTTCTTGTATGTAGCAGAAGGATGGATCCTGTTTTTGTATCTAATCTGTTAGCCTGTGTCTTTTTGTAGGTGAGTTGAGTCCATTTATATTAAGGGATATTAATGACCAGTCATTTGTATCTCCAGTTAATTTAGTTTTTGTTGTTGGTGATGTTATTTTGTATGTTTTCCCCTTCCTTGGAATTTACTGCCATGAGATCATCAATTGTCTGTGTTTTTTGTTGATGTAGCCAACTTCCTTGGGTTGGAGTTTTCCTTCTAGTACTTAGTGTAGGACTAGGTTTGTGGCTCGGTATACAGAAGGATTATTCCACAGCGGTGAAGTGATATAGTCACCCTCACAAATTTGTTTCTCCCCTTACTGTTTCTTCTCCCTTCCTTCCATCTACTCTCTACTTGTTTCTGGTCAGTAAAGTGTGAATCGAGGGTTGGAATGAATGCTCAGCAGTTAAGTGCATTTGCTGTGCTTGCAGAAAATCAAGGTTTGGTTCCCAAGACCCGCATGGTGGCTTAAATAATTTGTGATCCCACACTGTCTTCTGTCCTTCAGAGTTATTATGCAGATATGGTGCATAGACATGCCTGGAGGCAGAATACTCATGCACATAAAAAAATTAAAAAGAATTTCACCTCAGAATAACTTGTTTCCTCCTGAAAATTGAGACCGTTTAACTTTATTACATTTATTTTATATGTGTGCATGTGTCCACACACCCAATGTGGGTCAGGGACAACCCACAAGAGTTGGTTCTTTCCTTCTACTTGGTGTCTCCTGGGAATGAAACTCAGTTCATCAGGCTTGGCAGCAAACACTTTACCTGCTGAGCCATCTCAGTGGTCCCAGAGAACATTTGTTTTGTGTTAAGATAATATTTGCCCCCTGGAAGTCCACAGATTGTGGTACTACTACTCAGTGAGACCCAGGCATTCCACAATACCTTGATTAACTTAATGCTTGGTCCAACTCATTGTCCCCTTAGATATAATTTCTATATAATTTTTAAAAATATGTATTTTTTTATCATCTCTTTGTCTGTCACATCTATCTGTCACATATTACCATGAGTTTCTAACTGACTTTAACTTAAAACTTGATCTCTGATTTTTTTTGTTGTTGTTGTTGTTTTTTTTTTTGTGGAAATTCACTGTTTATGCTACTTCTATCCAGTGATCTAGTCTTAGATTCTTTGCCTTATAAAAACCTACAGCATAAGCAGACTCACACCTCTTGCTTTAGGGTTGCTATGAATTCAGGTCGGGGTGGGGGGAGAGAATTTGATGTGGACTCAGGAACACTGTGTTTGGTTTTGGGGGAAATCACTTTGTTTTAGTTGGTGGAATAAGAATATACAGGTAAGAGTTGATACACATTTACACTCTTGAAGAGCTAATCCAAAAGAAATGTGAAGGCGCATCTGCGATTTATTTGAAATCCCTCACCTCTCTACTGGGATTGTTGTGTTTATTTGTTATAGTTCTGATTATTGAATATAGATGGAAAGTATCACTCTTTTGAGGTAGCTCAGCTACAGCATTTACTGCATTTGTATTTACGAACATGAATTTATTTCCTTAATTCAAGATTTACAAGAGGAGGGAAGGGAGTCTATGGGATGGATTTGAAGTAAGGTTGCCAGATCTGATTTGAGTAATTGCAGTGATTAAAGGTACCCTGACCGCAATGAGATGAGGTGAACAGAGCTCTTCCAGAGTGAATTGCCTACCCACTGTTTTCCTTTCTCTCACTCCCTACAGGAAACCAGTTTCCTCCAATTGCAGCCCAGGACCTTCCTTTTGTCCTAAAGGCTGGCTACCTGGAAAAACGCAGAAAAGGTGAGCTGTAGGGCTAATAAGGGCTAATAAAAACACTAAAGCCTTTTGTTGTTGTTGTTGTTGTTTGTTTGTTTTCTATTCTAAGATAAAATGTATTTGTGACGTACTGCAGAAGAGTGTTCTCTTTAGGCAGTTAAAGGATGTTAGAAAATGTGGGTGACCTTATCCAGACATGAAACCCCACTTTCAGTTTTATAGTTTTTTTTTTGTTTTTGTTTTTGTTTGTTTTGTTTTTTACACTAGCAAAGTATTAGGTCTGGTTTTCAGTGCAACCTGAGGTATTTGTAAGTGATTCAAGTGCAGTGTCCTGCATCTTCTGGGAAAGCTTCAGCTCACGACTGTGTTCTCAAGGTTGGAGTTTCTCACCACTAGCTCATGTGGGCCCCCTACGGCTGACTGGCACACACTGGCCTGCTGTGGTTCAGAACAGCCTGGCATCTCACCTGCTGCTGTCTGTTTCTCATTTCACCATTCCCTCTCCATTGGCCTTGGTAGCTGTGGTTTGGCCAGGTGGTCTCCTTTCAGAACCAAAAAAAAAAAAAAAAATGAAATCTGGGGGCGGTGTTATGATATGAGGAATGAAAGCAGAAGAACTTATGACCGTACAGCTTGCTGTAGCTTTTGTGCAGACCTTCTAATTATATTCCACTTGTACTTTTTTTTTTGTCTTTTTAAGCTGAAAGAGGTAGTAGAAATTAACCAAGCCACCCTCTCCTTTCCCTTTCCTGACAAATTTGAGATAATCAGACCCACAGATCAGCTATATCAAGAGTGTGTCATCAGGTGCCTTTTTGAGACTGTCTCTGTAGGGAAAGTCTGGCGGCAGACAGCTGAAACAGTCCTAAGTGTGATGTTCCCCATCTCTGCTGGACTTTATCCATTGCTGCTGCTGCCTGTCCTTTGGGATGGAACATACAGATTAATGACAGTGGTGACAGGAAGCCCAGCAACTGTACTAGCTAACTTTCCCTCGTGTGGTAAGGGAATGGCGTTATGTAAGTCATGCACAGTGTCTAACCTGCTCATTCTGCTTTTTGCAGATCACAGCTTCCTGGGGTTTGAGTGGCAGAAGCGGTGGTGTGCTCTCAGCAAGACAGTGTTCTATTATTACGGCAGTGATAAAGGTGGTGCTGGCTTTTACTCACATCAGTTTCCTTTGCACGCGTTTCTGACCGTTTTCCTGCAGTCTGAACAGAAGACAACAGTGGAGAAAACACTGAGACGTTTCTGTAGAACTGGAGAAAAATGAGATTCGTGATGATATGAGATAAAAATTTTTGAAGGCAGGAAAATTGTTTATATAAAATTTAATGACATAGTACTTCCTAGCCTGACTTTACAGATGCCAACAGCAAAAGCAGGCGTGTATTGAGTTTGCTATATTCCAGATACTGTATAAGTAGTTTATCTACCTACATAAGCAAGTCAACTAGTGTAACTCATTTAACACACAGCCCTTCTATGAAGTAGGCTCATTACTAGCCTACTTGTTTACTGATAATGTTTTTTATTAACAATATCAATTGTACATAATTGCCACAGCCCATGTGGCTTGGGTAAAGTTTTGTCAATTTCCCTTGGGTCTAAGGTCTCAGTCCTTGGCATGGCTGTGTCCATGTCAACAGTTCACATTCACATTCATTTAGGATTTTACTCAGAGCCTCCTCCATTCCTACATTTAACAGGTTTCACTGTGCCATTTTATTCCTGTGCCTGATGCATTCTGATCACATTTGCCTTCACTTCCTGCACCCTCTACTGCTAAGCCTCCCTCCCCTCCTTCCTCCCTTCCCTTCCTCACTGCCCACTTCTACTATCATTTCCTCCCCCTCCTTCCTCTCCCCTCCCCTCTCCTTCCCTCCCCTCCCCTCCTTTCCCTTCTCTTTCTTTCCCTTCCCTGTAAGTTTCATTAGAGTAGCAGCAGCAAGGGCACCTTGCTGTAAGTGGCTATACCACTGGAGGAAATGTCCCTCCTTCTCCCACCCACCATTAACTGCATATGACTCCTCAGGAAGCAGAGCCCTGTAGCACCCATCTGCTGTGAGCATATCCATGGGTCCAGACTTGTGCGGTTATCCCATTTATTTTAATGTTAGGAAAACAAAGGACCGAGAGGCTAAGTTTGTGTGATGTCCATTCTCAGAGTGGTAGAAGGCAGGCCTGGAATTTCTTTATGGTTCAGGCTTGTAACCACTGTACACCCTGTGTTAACTTTCATACTCTACAACTTCATACTTCGCTAGCATTAGTTAATAAACTTTATTTGCTAACTAATGCCTAATTTTAGTAATAGTTCACATAATTTTAGCTTTCTTATTTGAATAAGTGAAGCTTCAAAATAATGAAATTTTATATATATATATATATATATATTTCTAGTTTTACTTTTTCCCAAGGGAAAGCAGATCAAAAGGTGTATATTCTAAAGTACAAGCTATTTTTTTTATAGAGATAAACAATAGCCTAGGTGGTAGGTTTGACTAAAATGTTATGAAACCATTGTTTTATATAATAAATATGCAGTAATGAAATTTTTATGAACAATGTACACACACATATGCAATTTGTATGCATTTTATAGAAAGCCATAAACAGTGAAAATCTAAATTAGGAGGAAAGAAATAAGTAATGTTTATTAAAGCAATATCTAGATGCAATTATTGTATTTCAAATAAATTTGAAGTTTTACATAATACCAGAAGTTGATCTCACCTTTTGGCTGGTGGTATTAATGACCTTACAGTTCAGTGACCTGTCTGGATTCTCTAATTAACATGTTCTATGTAATGATGGCTCCCGTGAAGTAGTCACAGTTTACAGAGCGTGCACTTCCTCCGTCTGCTGCTGATGGTGTCAGGAAACTCATCAAGTTCAGTTTTGACCATTGCAGATCGAATGTGAAATACCATTATAGAAATGTTTTCTGTACTATTATGAGTTTAGATAAAAATCTTATCATTTCTCACAAAAAAAGAAAGAAGTTTCAAATACACATGGCTTTGGTTCAGTTAGGCTCCTCATTTCTATGTACTGAGGGACAGTGATTACTAATGTCAGTGTTAGTTGAAACCAGCAAAATTTCCTAAAACTCAAAGGAGTGTTTGAAGTTTTCTAAAACTCCAAAGGCCAATGTCACATAAAGAAATCAGCTAGAACCTTTGAGATAGTAAATTTCCACTCCTGTTCTTATTGCTAGACCTTACGGTGCTATCATTCTTAACATTTTGCATTTTAAGTGCTTTGTGACCCGTTAGTTCCCTCAGCCCCTTGTATTTCAGAAGCTAGGATTGTCACATCCCTTCCCTTGTTGGTGCCTAAAGCCCCAGCCTGTGCTGCACCACCAGGGCTGTGTCTTCCCAGGTGTCCCAGGTCTGTTTGCAGCAGTTCTTTTTTTCCTGGAATCCTGGTCTTCTCTTCAGGGACTCTGGAAAAAAATGTGCCTTTTAACATTTCTTAATTGCTTGTTTGGCATGATCCTGGTTTCCTGCCACTTCATCTTTTTCTGGGAAAACATTATCAAATAACATTTTAATTTTCTTTTGTGTAATCAGGTAGCTAAGTTGTACAGCTTTATGGTGTGTGTGAACTTTGGAAAGAGTTATTTAGATGTATGAAAACTGTAAACCTCTAAGCAGGTAGGATTGAGATAAATGGTTCATAGAGGCATGAGGCGGGGTTGATACCACTCACTAGCTTAAGCCATACTTCGTTACTGTTTGACACATACATAGCTCACATTTTCTACCTTATTGTGTGTGCCAAAAACCATATTGACCTATCAAAGTAGTAATGGCTTAGAAAGAGTACAGCCATCCTCCAGGGTTTGTAATGCACTTACCTCTATATCCATAAATATCTCTATATTTATTATTCATAGCCATTCAGGTCCTTAAGTAACGAATATATATAGTGCGTGTTTTATCACTTTGTGAAATACCATCCATTCTCCCATCTCCTTCCTTTCCCTGTGACCGTTGTAAGCCTCATTTATCAAGCAGTCTACGCCCTAGAGATTCAGATTCCCATCGAGGCATTCATTCATTCATTCATTCATTTTCTCATTTACTCACACTTTATTTGGTAAACATTTGCTAGATACTTGGTATAATAAACAGTGGGAATCCAAAGATACTTAGAGATGCTCACTGCTTGAGCTGTTGTGAAATCAGAGGCGTGGCTAGGCAGATAGACATAAATTCAAGGAGGTAAAATAGGTAATTTAAATTAAATACCTTTAGATCACAAAGGAGTGAAAACTAACTGCTAGGGGCCTTTGGGAAAACTTCCATGTGATACGGACATTTTATTGGGCCACAAAGAATGAATGGAAGTTCATTGGATAAAAGCCATAATTTTGATTATGTGTCTACCCAAAATTTGTATTTTGGAGCCACTTCCAAAAAGGTAGTGTTAGAAAGTAGGGCATTTAGAAGTGATTGGACCATGACGGCTCTACCCTCATGAATGACCCAATAAAAATTTTAAAGTGAGCTCTGAAACCCTCTGCCTTACAAGGCCACAGTTTCTCTCCCCTCCAGAGGATGCTGCAGCAGAATGTCCACTTGCAGCAGAGGGAAGACCCCACCAGATGTTTAACCTGCTGGCACCTTGGGCTTGGACTTCTAATCCACCAGAACATTGAGACGTAAATTTCTGTTGTTGATAAATTACTCAGTAACATGTGTGACAGCAGAGCAGTCTGTCCGTGGACTGAAGTGGACATTGCAGGAGAGGGAAGAGCAGAAGTTCAACACTGTGGGTAGGATAGTGTGGGGAGCAAAGCTGGAACATAGAGGGGAGAAGGAAGGAGCGTCCTTACATTAGAGATGTACAGCAGTCTTGTTTCTCTGGGAGAGCTGAAGGAAAATCTTTCAAAATTTCACTGGGCCACTTAAGTATTTTGCCTACTATTACTTTCATGTTTATTGTAGTGGAAGTTAAATTCCTCTTGCATTATAAGTGGGTCATTGACTGGTATTTGTGGAATACCTACATTTGTAATGTATGTATGTTTATTTCAGTTAAAAGATCTGATAAAGTGTGCTATTAATAACTTTTGTCTTAACTACCAGCATGTTGAAAGTGCTCAGTATAAATTTGTTGAGTGAATGGTTTAGTTTTCTTTAAGAATGGTCGAAGAATCAAATGTGTTTAACCACTTACTGTTTTTCCACTCTTCCTTCAGTACTTTTCCAGTTAGTTATTTCACGAATTATGTCTGGGGAACCCCAGATGTATAAAGTGTTCTGTGGATGAAGGAATTCCGTAGATGAGTCATGTTTACACATGCTGTATGTTACATTTTTCTCATAGAAATCCAGTTGGTATGTAAATATGCTAACGGCCTCAAGAAAGGTCTGACTATATAATCTAGACTCATGAAACCCTGAACTTTTGGGGTTTTGTCAGTACTGAGGATATCTTGTGCATAGTAGGTGATGCTTTACTGCTGAACTATGTCCCCAACTCTGTTAACTTGGTTTAATTCATCAAAAAGCATCTTTAACATATATGATCACAGAATCACTGTGCTGCCTAAAAGAGCATACATTGGACAATGATGTGGTACCCTTTCTTCTCTGGTCTTTGCTTTGATGCAGGATCTCCCACTGTAGTCTAAGCTGGCCTCAAACTCAGGATCTTCTTGCCTTAGGTCCCTTGATGATGTACAGGCACACACCTGGCCTAGAATTTTCAAAGTATAGTCTTGTAAAACTTATAGTTGGGTATAGAATTCTTCAACCAAATAAAGTTCAAAAATTTTAACTGGAATTTTTTAGCCACCTAGATAAATAATTTATGAATAAATAGATTGTTCAGACTTAGGTCATTCCTAACTCATATTTTTTCCCATTTGACATATGGGCAACATATGATCTCCAGGGCTTTACTTTAGGTGCTAAATGAGCGCATTTAAGAAAAGAAGGTAGGTATTTTCTGTTTACCTTGATTATGAAAGCATTTATGTTCTTAGCCCTGAGCTCAAGGAAAGCAGCAGTTTGTTCCTGTTTCTGATTTTGATGCTGTGTGTTAATGTGGAAGATAAACCTATTGCTGTGTAGCTTTCCTGTCAACATGGCACAGCCCAATAGAGAGAGCAAATGCGCTTAGTTTTGAAGTAGTAAACCTTTAGTTTCTGCTCTAGTTTGTTTATCTTTAAAGTAATACCTAACCAAACTGAAGCTATCTTTCCTTTTGACTGTACTGCAGTAGATTCAGGCCTGCTTCCCCCGTTCCCTGTCCCTGGCTGGCTGAGGAACGCGTTAGAAACCTGATTGGCTTGCCTTCTCACGCCTCTCCAGACATACTTGGCTCTTACTTCATGCTTTGCTTCCTTTTTTTTCCTTTTAAGATTAAAAAAGAAAAGAAACATTTCTCCAAAGGGCCATTCCACCTTGGTGGTGCTGCTGGGGGAGAGCAGGACAGTAAATAGGAAGGCCCAGCAAGCTTCAGGTAGAGCAGTTCTGCCGTTGGCTCCCTGAAACTAACATTTCTAGCACATTTTAAGTTCTAATGCCTAGATTTTTCCCTGTGTATTTCCCTGCCTTCTTCCTCTGGTTCTCTAACACCTTCACAGTTTAGAATAGCTAAAGTGGCTGACTGAAATTTCTCTCAAGACTTGACCAAGAAAATTTCAATAAGAGATAATCGGGCACTTATAAGAAAACTCTAACTTTGCTTTTATCGTCTGTAGACAAACAGCAGAAAGGTGAATTTGCAATAGAAGGCTACGATGTCAGAATGAATAACACCCTCAGAAAGGATGGAAAGAAAGATTGCTGTTTTGAAATCTGTGCTCCTGATAAACGTATCTATCAGGTTGGAATTTTTATGTTGTCTTAAAATTAACTTGATAAGATGTTCTGATTTCATTTATGGAGACATTAACATTTTATTAAAACAGTTCCCTGCCATATTAACAATAAAAATAGTGTTTTGTACATTCCACATTCATAAAAGGAGGAAATACATTTGAAAATTTCTGATCAGTTCAAGTGATTTATCCTTAAAAAAGATCAAATGAATCTGTAATTTATCAATTACATCACATGTAACATTTTATATCTACTTTAATAGAACTGTGTGATTTCCTAAAAGAATTACATAGCAGAGAGAATAAAATCATCAAAGGAAAAATATTAGAGTATTAATACATATTGTATTGCTTAGGGGTGTGGGAGAAAATGAAGATAAAGATGTATTATCAGCTCTACAATTCAAGAGCCATCAGCGAGGCATCAATATGGAATGTATGTTTAATAAGTTTTAAATATCTGAGATTGCAGTTGAAAGCCAGTTAATTAAGTTGTCAGGTAGTGTGTTGGAATCTGACAAGAACATTTTTAAGAAAACTGTAGCTAGCAGTGTAAAGAAATTCATGGATGTCTTTTAATTGTCAAGGGCAAATTTTGTTCATCAGTTCAGCCTTTGACATTGATGAAGAGAAGCAGCATTTTTCCCTGTGCAGCTGCCAGCTGCTGATCAGAGTTTCAAATCCATCATCCTCTGCTTCAATTACATAAATTTGTCAAAATTAACTGTACATTATAAGAAGCATCCTTGCAAGAATAGTATACCTAGACATGAAAAGAATTGCTAATGTTCTTAAGAAATGATAAGAATGCAGCACACCTTTGCATTGCTGCTACGATTTCGGTTCTTATTGTTTGAATTTTTTTCATTAGTTTACAGCAGCTTCTCCCAAGGATGCTGAGGAGTGGGTCCAGCAGCTGAAATTTGTATTACAAGGTAAGAGCATCAGTTGAACATGTTTTCATGTTCCTTAAATATTGCTTTAGGAATGGGTTGAGTTGGGTTTTCACATATAAATTCTTACTGACGTCTGTGAGAACGATCAAGAGAATACTGACACAGTCTCTTGGATAACATGGTCCATTCACTTGGGTTTGTTTATTAAAGCAGTTTCCCTTGAACACAGTTGGAAACTTGAAGACTCATGCTCTTCCAAGCCCATTTAAGCATGTTTTCATTTGGAAGTATCATGGTAGCTTGTGGGTATTCACTTATGGGGTTGTGTTCATTTCAGAAGCACAATCCTAAATTTCTTTTGCGTTCTTTTAAATTTTGCTTCACAAAATGTGCTTTGAAGACATGGGATCCGAGGTGATTCCAGAGGATGATGATGAAAGAGGAGAATTATATGATGACGTCGATCATCCTGCCCCAGTCAGCAGCCCATCAAGGAGCCAACCAATAGATGACGAAATTTATGAGGAGCTTCCAGGTATCTGTATTGTGGTGATGCACTGACAGAGATCATGGCTCTTCTGATCTGTATTTGTGTTTATGCCTCTGCATGCGTGTGTGTGTGTGTGTGTGTGTGTGTGTGTGTAATTTGTCATCAAACTGACAACTTGAGTAGGAGAATGGTGAGCGATTAAGAACAAAGACAAAGAAAGCCTTCAAAACTCTGTTTTATGAAGAGGTGTCTGCTTGAGGCATTTCAAGTACAAGTATACACTTATGAAAAGTGAGAGGGACTTAAAATGAAGCAGATACAATCCTCATCTCTTGGGACTTTTGGCTCATTAGCATTGTTTATGCTACATAATTTTTTAATTAAAAATTGACTTGCCTTACAGTTTTTTCCACCAACTCACACATCATTTTTTTTTTACATCTTGGAATTTCCATTTAGCAGAAGTTCTGTGCACACTCCATATGTCGCCAGCTTCTGCTCTCCAGTCCTCTCTGCTGGAGGACATTGCGTTGTCTTGGAGGAATGTTGTTGAACTGTAAACAAAGGTCTTTGAGGCTTGAGAAACATTTTTTTCTAATTGGTGTTTTATCAAACAGGAAATCAAAAGGTTTTCTTACTTTAAAAACTCGGGCCTGCTAGAGTTGCTACACTGGAGTAGTGTTACACAGCAGAATTAATTACCTCTTGGATCCTTGACTGTGTGATTTCTAAGACAGGAAAATAGTAATCTGAAATTTAGGATTCTTGGCCTGTAACAGCGCTGAGAATTGTGTGACTAACACCCAGGTTGATTTGCTCTTTTCCTGCCTATTCACAACCAGTAGAGCAGAAAGGGAGATCTTAAACAATGTAGATACAGGGGCTATATTTCTCTGACTAAGCAATGTAGTACCATAATATCAATTCCAAAAATTGATTTTTAAAATGCTTAACCTGTTCCAAATTAATGTCCAAATATCATTTTCATCACAGTCAGTAAAGTGTAAGACTTAGAGTAAAAACTTTTAAATTCTGACTGTATTATTTATTAGTTCAATGATATTATGACGATTTCTTCATCTATAAAATGGGCATACTATTACTGGGAGAATCAACTGAAGTAATTCAGCCCAGTGCTTCCCTTGTCCAAGTCTACAATAAATATAACATCATTATTTTTTCATTGGGTACCTAATGAATTCTTGTAAATGCTTCTGTGATGTTCTGTCCAAATAATAGTAATAATCATAGCTACTATAAAAAGTACACATGATCTATGAATTATATCATACGTTTCTGCGGGAAGATGCTGAGCACAAAAGTATATTTGGTGGGAACAGTGACCTGTGAGCTCGAGTTGTGTGTCTAGAGCCTCACTTCCTGGTTTATCCCAAGAAGTGGTGGCTGCTACAGCATCACTTACCCTCAGGTAGAGAACATCTTTGGCTGTTTGATTTTAGTCTCTGTATCATTGATACAGTTACTTCAGACTTTAAAAAGGACTTGCAACAGGACTGAGAATGTGTGCTGTTGTAAAAGCAAAGCATGGAGCCTTTAAACATGGTTTACTGTCATCCCCGTTTCTGCCCTTTAAGACTTCACAGTCAATGTATTGTGTTACAGTTGCTGCGTTAACTGCTGAGCTCTGGTTCCTTCAACTGCTCTGTTCTTTCCCCAACACCAAAGGAAAAACTTGACTGAGAACTAAGATCAAATATTCAATTGTATCTATAGCAAAGGCTCAAGGAAGATCTCCTGTTAGTAGCTTGAGACTTTAGAAATATGAGTGAGACATCTTATGTTTCCCTCACTACAGATGTTCTTCCTCATCCTCTCTCCTCCCCCACATACATATATTTTTTTGGCCCAAAGCCAAATAATTGGTTATTCTTTAAGTAGTGTTACTTCTTGCCGTAGTGCTGGGAGAAATTTAAGCTGCTATGAGGTTTCTTTGCCTCTGCCTGGGATTCCCCAGTCGCTGTACAGAGTGATTGAGCTTGATAGAGCCTTCAGCTGTGCCCCGGGAGAGGCGCTGCTGTGAGCAGCTGTGGAATGTCTCCTGCGGCCTTCTTCCCACGTCTGCACAGTTCAGCAGGTTTGTCAAGCTGAAGCCCGCGGCTACAGAGGGGATTTTTCTCAAAGCAGGCCCTAAAGTTCCCAGAGTTAGGAGTTTTGTTCATTTAAAGATTTGAAACTGGGACTCCTGTCTCGGAGTTAGGATTCAAGCTGGTTCTCGCTCTTCTGTGAAATCCGAGTGTCTCGAGGTGCGTGTTATGAGGAGCATGGAGCACAGCCTCAGCCTGCTGGTCTCTGTCTAGTTCAGTATGGGCAGCGTTTGTCTATGAAGTCAGATTGGTCATGCTCCCAAAATTAAATAATAATACAATTTCCACACAGTTTTCTGTCAGTTACATATTGTAGAAAATGAGCCGTGCTAGCGGAAAGGTGAAGCCCACAGATCTGTGTGAAGAAAAAGTCTAAGCACTGACATGCCGCTTTAAACTGAAAAGCTCTGCTCTGAGAAGGCGGGACCTTCTCTAGTCAGTGTGTTTTAATGTGAAATAAATGTTCACTGTTTAAGTCTCAGCAGTAATAAGAAAGCATTGCTTAAAAATTATGTTGTAGACTATTTCCTGAAGATGTTTATAATTCTGAGAGACTGTAAATGGTTTCACAGGATTTTTTTCACTTAGAATATTCCAACTTTATTGCAGTACTTTCTCTTTAATTTTTTGTTCATTAATTTTTTTAACTAACTTCATAAAAGAACAAGAATAAATGTCTAGATTTCTTTCTATTTAAGGGTTTATACAGATGTGTGGAAGAGTTGAGGAAAAGTTTTTGGCTTTTCTTCAAGTACCCCAATGTTGCCATCTTTTTTTTTCTGTTTTATTACTACTTATTAGCATAGACTACTAAGTTAGATTTATGTACATTGTGATGTTATATAACAACTGGTATGTTGGCCAAAGTATGTTGAAACGATTGATGACATAGTGATGAGGTCATCTGGCAGAGTTTCAGAATGTATGGTCAGTTTATTATTGGAACTGCCGAAGAACACTTTTGTCGCACTGTGAATCTCGGAGGCAAGGAACAATACTTGGGAAATAGTTTCAGAAACCAACCTAGCTTGCTCCTCCTCATCTTAGTGAGTTGTCTGACCTTTTCCCTTTAGTGGCGGGAAAGTGTATATTAACAACAACATGATCTCTCCAGGCATAGATTGAGTAGAATGGTAACTCCTGTTAGCCTATTAACTGTGCCACTTTCTGGGGAGCTGCACTGCAGATGTCTCTGGCAAGAGGACTAGAAGAGAGAGGGCAGCAGGAAGCAGGAAGATAAATTTCTGTTCCATTAACCTGTTTTTTTCTGTGTGTATGTGAATTCATTTTTTTTTTTCTGTAATGACAGATTGAACGATTTGGAGCCAGCAAAGGGTGTTTTTATCCTTTGGTCATTCAATTACACTTTAAATTTATTCAGTCCAACTATCTGCATCTAAAATGGAATATAAAATAAAATGCAGCTATACATTTTTCAATGAAACTATTATGTACACATAAAAAAGAACAGTGTTTGAGTACTTAAATTTGAAGTCGTTTCCAGCAAGTGAGCACAAATGCAAATTTAATCAATAAATAGTTGTAAGCCCCCCAATACATTTTAACTTTATTTCCCTTTCATTACTCATATCACCAAATTAATACCAAGGTTATAGGGACCTTGCAGTCTCTAGCACTAACACTGTTATAACTGACTATTCCTGACTTCAGTTTTTTCCATTCTTTCTTTGGAAGCAATAGAAAGATGTCAGTTAACAGTCACAGATCCATAGTGGATTTAACATGTTAGTATTATTGTTAGTGCAGTAGGCCTGCTACTATTCTTAGTTTTTTGTTTGTTTGGGATTTTTGTTTCATTCTGGTTTTTTTTTTTTCTTCAAGACAGGCTTTCTCAGTGTAGCCCTGCCTGTTCTGGAACTCACTCTGTAGACCAGGTTGGTCTCAAACTCAGAGATCCGCCTGCCTCTGCCTCTGAGTGCTGGGATTAAAGGTATACGCCACCACCACCTGGTGTATTCTTGTTTTTTGAAAAAGCTACTGAAGTTTAGTATATGGCGATACTGTCTCTTAATATATAGGATGATAGATAAAATGTTTTCCCAAGTAGATAACTAGAGTTAAATTTCTAGATGGCTTCAGCCTCATACTCTGCTGGGATTATCTGAAGTTATAAAAAAAAACAAGGAAAAATTCATAAATCCTGATCACTGTATGTACGTGTGCTTTATTTATCTACCCACACATGCATGTATATTTATATGCACACATATATACAGACAGACACATAATATTTTTTTATTTTGCTGAGAGTTGAACCCAAAGCTCTGTGCATGTTAGCAAGGGCTCTACCATTGAGATAGACCTTATTTGTTTGTGTTTTTATTTTTGGTGACTGCAGATGTATTTTTGATATTTCTATTGTTTATTTTATAATAGTGATAAGAAGTTTTGGAATACAATTTTGCTTGTCATGGGTTTTTCTGCGTTGCTTTTGGCATAGCAAAGAAATTTCTTCATAAAAATACATATTAACTCAAATACATATATAATAATACATAAAAACTCAGGTATTTATGCAAATCACATAAATAACTCATTTCTGTGAGATAAAAATATGTCACCTGACAACCACCAAGTGAGACTTTTGCTCCCAGGTACGTTTGGTGGCACTGTATATGTGTGTGTCTCTTTCCATCTGTCCATCTGTGTGTCCATGCAGAGATGTTGCTAAACATCTATAGCACACAAACAGGCTCTATAACAAATAATTATGTGGCCTAAAATGTCAGTAATACTGACGGTGTGAAACCTTGGCCACAGGGATGTACTAGGTGGCCTTTGCTTTATCTCCATTGGCCTTTATTTCTTGAGCTATGGTTTCCGTGTAAGAGTTTATTCATGTTGATGGGCACAGCATAGATCTTCTTAAATATATAAAACAAGAGTTACACAGGACATTCCTAGGTATTCATGGGTTTGCTCAGTTTTTCTTTCACTATTTTGTTCTGGGACAGTATTGAAATTCTGTTTTAGGGAAATGAGGAAGACCAAGAGGAATAAAGTTACTAACACTATAGGAAACATTTTCTCTCTTCCCTGAAGCTACTGTCTAGGGAGGAAGAGACTTTTTTAGGTGAACTTTTGTTCTGTTCTGTTTTGATAGGGCTGTTGACCTTACTTTGAAGGGAGAAACCATACCTGTATGTTGGGGATTGCCCTTCTCCAGAGCAGGCAGGCATCCTGGAGAGTCAGGCTATCCTGAGTGGGACAGGTGGAGGAGGAGTGCTCTTTATGGGACTGCTCTCTAAGAAGATAGCTAGCAGAGTGAGCTGGTCTCTGTCACTGGAAATGGACAGGGAACTGTGGGACAGCCACACTGGTACCTGCTGCTCTCTGTTCAGTCCCTGTGTGTTATTGCTGGGTCTTAGTTTGTAAACCTTCGTTTGTAACTAGAAGAAACTGGATAACGCTGATGTGCCTAACAGAGTAGAAGCTGTGCCTCCCCTGGTACTTAAATAACTCATGCGAAATTTTATCCCTTTCCCTGTTTTGCCCACTTAAAAACATACAGTTACATTTTAAAAAATACACATGTGATCTTTTGCTGTTGTTAACTGAGAAACTGTCCTTTTATTTCCTTCCTTTGGTTTTATTTTTACTTCCTACTTGCGTCTCTCTCATTTTTTATTGTCCACAATCTCTTTCCTTCTTTCAATTTCTTTTTTTTTTAATTTATTTATTTATTGAGGATTTCTGCCTCCTCTCCGCCACCGCCTCCCATTTCCCTCCCCCTCCCCCAATTAAGTCCCTCTCCCTCATCAGCTTGAAGAGCCATCAGGGTTCACTGACCTGTGGGAAGTCCAAGGACCGCCCACCTCCATCCAGGTTTAGTAAGTTGAGCATCCAAACCGCCCAGGCCCCCCCAAAGCCAGCACGTGCAGTAGGATCAAAAACTCATTGCCCTTGTTCTTGAGTTCTCTGTAGTCCTCATTGTGCGCTATGTTCAGCAAGTCCGGTTTTATCCCATGCTTTTTCAGACTCAGGCCAGCTGGCCTTGGTGAATTCCCGAAAGAACATCCCCATTGTCTCAGTGTATGGGTGCACCCCTCGCGGTCCTGAGTTCCTTGCTCGTGCTCCCCCTCCTTCTGCTCCTGATTTGGACCTTGAGATTTCTGTCCGGTGCTCCAATTTGGGTCTCTGTCTCTGTCTCCTTTCATTGCCTGAATATTCAGGGGGATGCCTATATGTTTGTCTTTGGATTCACCTTCTTATTTAGCTTCTCTAGGATTGCAAATTATAACTCACTGTCCTTTAATTATGGCTAGAAACCAAATATGAGTGAGTACATCCCATGTTCCTCTTTTTGGGTCTGGCTTACCTCACTCAGGATAGTGTTTTCTATTTCCATCCATTTGTACGTCCTGAAGGGTTCAGCTACCTTGCCTTTTGGTCCAACCACTGACTTACATACAACTTTTAATTAACTGTGTTTTGTCTCATTTATATCTAAGATACTCATACATCACGAGTTACATAGAAATCCTGTCCAAGCCAGCTCGTGTCTCTATCATGACGCTTCTTTTCAAGGCAGCCTCCTCTTCGCTTGTCCTTCCATCCACTGTCGCCTCTTAGCCCTTGTGCCCCGCCTCATACATCCAGAATGCCTTCTACTCTGTGAATAGCGGATTGTTATGATCTAGAAAAGGGACTTTGGAGAGAAAGGCGCATCACTTTGAGTTCCAGCTTTGCCCCTAAGTATGTGAACGCACAGGCAACATGGAGAATGCAAAGACAACAGTAAACACAGGAGCAGGAAATTGGTTCTTTTTAAATAAGCCTTTCCCCCCAGTTTACAAAAGAAGTAAAATTAGCAAACAGTTAGGAAGTTAGCTGGGGTAAGTTGGGGCTGTGGATTATTGAAAGCATTCAATAGAGGGAAAATACAAAGTAACTATAAAGAAATGTTAAGCCAAAAATAAGAAAGAAGCAAAGAGAGACGATGATAAAAATAAGATTATAAAAACAGTCATAAAGGTAACTTTATCACTTAAAGAAGAGATCACAGAGTGGAATCATTAGAGGACATACACCTGAAAGAAAGCTGCACAGAGAATTCCAAAGGAAGGAAATGAAGCAAGGACTCCAGACAGCTCCTCCCAAGTAAAGCTCCTTTGCTGATATAATATCAGCCAATGTAGACCTTAAGATGTAAAGCCAGAAAGGACCACAGTAGAATATATCAGTGATAATAACAGATAAAGCTTTATCTAACCACATTCACTTTAAATCAGTAATAATGTAAAACTTAGATGTTTAACATTTCTCCAGCCAGAGGGATGCTTTAACATATCATTTTTAGAAAATGGCTTCATAAAGAGGCAGAAATTTAGTAACAAGAGGGGAAATTTGAACCACAAAATTAGTGAACTTATATCACTATATCTAAGAAGACATGAGAGAGCTCAGCGAATGATAACAAATCTATATTATTTGAATACGCATAGTCACTGATTACCTATTAACTCAAGTTTTAAGTCTCAGCAAATTCCAGTGCATAATACATAGACTACATTCTTTACAGGGGGCTGGGAATGGAGCTCAGGGGCTGAGCATTTGCCTAGCAAGGCCCTGCATTCTGTCTCCAAACTACATGTAATAATAACAATGATAATGAAGAATGAAGTTTTATTATCCAGTATTTATATCAAGGTACTTAAGAGTTCCTATGTTTTGAGGTTGGAAAATAAATTTCTGAATAGTTCCAAGTTAAGAAATCTTAATGAGAATATGTGGTTGTAAAAGAGTGAAAACAGCCCAGGTGAAAACGTTGGGCATTCTGCTTTAAGTCATGTGAGAGGGGTGTGGTGATGAACGGGGAAGCAGAAGAACTGGTCACCTCCCAGCTGGAGATGAGAGCAATCCAGAGTAAGTCAAGCACACCTTGACTGAAAGACAAAAGGACTAGAACTTTGACAAGAACAAAGGGCCCTACAAAAGGGATCCATTTTTTAAAGAGCCTAATAGGATCACTAGAAATTATTGATTGTTAAGTTTACTTAGCCTCTAAATTATAAATTCTCAGGCACACATATTTATATTGCTAAAGGAGCCAGTAGCATGCATATTAAAAATTCAGAATCAGAAAGTAAGCAAAGCTCTGCCACGCTAATCAAACAAAAATGCTGACGTTTATAAAGCAGAAAGAAAAATGGTGCTAATGGGGCTGACCCGGTAGGATTTTTTTCTGTGAACCTTAGGTAAAGAATTCTAACACTGTGCCAGGGGTCAGATATTCACACTTCAGGGTCTGTGTCTGCACAAACACTGTGCCCAGGGGTCGGGTAGTCACACTGTTGGGTGTGTCTGCACAAACACTGTGCCCGGGGGTCGGGTGGTCACACTGCAGGGTCTGTGTTTGCACATGGCCCAGCACCTTAGAAACCTCACCAGCTAAAGGTGCAACTTCCACCTACCTTCATACCAAGCTTTTAAGCCGAGTCTTCATATTTCAGATAAGATTTTCCTCCTGTGGAAAATATAAACATATCATGGGAGGCTTTGGCTCTTGATTCTCCACGTTTCAGAAGATGAAATATGATGAACTTTCTGGTTGCTACACAAAAGCCTCTTGCTTCTTTTGGTCTCAGAAACACACACATACACCCTCATGTGTGCACAGCTTCACAAACACATTTGTCTGTGGAGACATTCTGCAGCAGGAGAGTATCAGGCTTCACCATTTTTTGCAGATAGGTCAGCTGGGAATATCGGCTTCCTAAGAGTATCTCGGCTGCTTACTTTTAAGCTGTGATTAATAAGAATGGACAAGTTAACAAAGTGTCAGTGATAAATATAAGCACTCCTCGTTTCTGGCCTCAGCAGAGCTTTCATCAGAGTGGGAGAAAATCCAAGCTAACTTAATTAAGCCTCAGTGAGGCTTTACCTTGATTTCTTCAAAGAAAACATTCATTTATAGATGTGGTCCTTGTTTTCAGAACTTCATTAGAGGGCTTACAGAGAAACAACTTTCTACCACATCATATCTCCTGCCCCCTTCGTTGGTCAGGTTTTCCCACAGAACAAGGCTACGTGGTGACTGGGGTGAGGGGCATTTTTGAGCTCTTTTGGGGGTTGGATCTCAGATCTCCTTGTCTTGCCCTTTTTCCACATCCCTGGTTCCCCTGTTCATGGGCTAGGCCCTCTGCTTCCTGTTTGGCATGCACATGCTTGCGAGAGCTCACTTTGGTCCCTGTCTTCTTGCCTTTTTACCTGTTCTTTAGTTCCTGAAATTGATTTTCTGTCCTTACCCATAGCAAAAATGGCATCTTCAAAGTCATTGCAAAGTCATTGGTCTTCTCCCAGGCATCAGTCTTGGACCTCACATCCAGTGCCAGAAGTCTGATGTTCCTGGTATCCCTTTGGTCTTTTCTGATGTGGGAGTCTGATGTTTTGTGTTGATTTCATTGGTTAAATAAAGAGACTGCCTTGGCCCTTTAAGAGGACAGAAAATTAGGTAGGTGGAGTAGACTGAACAGAATGCTGGGAGAAAGAAGCCGAGTCAGGAGTCGCCATGATTCTCCTACTGGACACAGACGCAAGTTAAGATCTTCCCTGGTAAGACACCTCGTAGTGTTACAGGGATATTAGAAATGGGTTAGGTCAATATGTAAGAGCTAGTCAGTAAGAGGCTGGAACTAATGGGCCAGGCAGTATTTAAAAGAATACAGTTTCCGTGTAATTATTTCGGGGCATAAGCTAGCCATGCGGGCGGCCGGGTGCCGGGGACGCAGCTTCGCTGCTCCTACTACAACACTTTTCTGTTGGCTTCTCCATTTTGTGTTCTGTTACATATAATATTTATGAAAAGTGTATTGATTAACTTTGAAACTTTTACCTGACAGGAGAACCAAAGGAAGGAGGATGTATGCTGGCTCCATTAGAAGTGCATCCCCTTATGGTGGGGAAGGCATGGTGGCAGAGGTGGCTTGGGTCATGGCAGCAGTAGCTTGTAGTAGAGTTCACTCAGTGGCTACAAACGGGAGGCAGAGAGCTCAGGCTGAAACTAGACTCAGATGTTACCTTCAGCACCCCATTCTTCAGCATACCCACCCCCAATGATCCATTTTTACTAGCTAGGTCTCATATCCCAAGGTACCACGTTCTCATCACAGCACCACGAGCTGGAGACTAGTCTTCAAATTAGGGAGCCTGCAGGGACATCTTAGACCCTAAATGTAACCATGAGCATTTCAGCACTCCAGTGAACACCATTGCTCAGTGACTGCTTATTTTAAATCATTTCTTTTCTGGAAGAACTTCTATTTCTTTAGAAGTGATTTGTAAGTAGAGACTGCTTGTTTGTTTCCTGGCCACCCTGACCCAAATAATAACAAAGAAATACTAATTACAACACTGCTTGGCCAATGACTCAGGCATATTTCTAGCTACATCTTGAATTAACCAATTTCTCTTAATTTGTGTGTATTGCCACAAGGCCATGGTGTTACCTCATTTTCTACATGTCTTGTTTCCTCAGTGGTTGGCCTTTCTCCTTTGGCAACTACATGGCATCTCCCTGACTCTACCTACTCTCCCTATATATCTCTTCCAGCCTAGCTATATTCTGCCCTGTCACAGGCCAAAGCAGCTTCTTTATTAACCATTGGTAATAAACATATTTACAACATACAGAGGAGACTCTCACATCATCTCCCCTTGTCTATCTAAATAAAAAAGAAAAGTTTTAACTTTAACATAGTAAAATTACATATAACAAAACAGATATCAAACAAGAATTACAGTTACAATATTTAGTACATTTACATGTGACAAATTAAGAAAATACTTTATCATCTATCCTATCTTTGTGAGTCTAAAGTTTTATATCTAATTCATCTTTTATCATAACTAAAGAAAACTATAATTATAGCTGTCTAGTCTTCAGCCCCATCAAAGACCCCAGAAGGATATAATATTACCTAAGTAAACAAGAAATGCGTTGTAAGCAACTTCAAACACTCTAGAATTAACAGAGTCATCCAAAGTTCTTCTGTAATGTTGGGGCATCCATCTTCAGCCTATAGGCCCATAGTCTCTGGCAGACTTTGTCCTGCAGAATGTCTGACAGACTCTTTCATGAATCAGGAAACCTGTAGGATTGTCTCATTTTGGCAAGTTCAACAGTCATTTTTCTATGGGCCCTGCATGTCCAGTTTATACAGCATACCATCAAGCAGTCCAGGCAAGAACAGTTTCTTGCTCACATGGCTAGCCTTGTCACATTGAAGGCAAATTTCATAACAGGTTTCTTCAATGTCATTTAACCTCTCTGAAGTAATTGGTGCTGCCAGAAGCAGACATGTCTCACTGTTAAGAAACATCTAAGTTCTTAAAACATTTTATATGCCATATTTTGTAGGTCTTTGACGTGTTGGAGATTATCTAACTGAAATATATCTTTGTATATATAGAAAACCTAACTAACATGACTCCAAGTTTGACTATTATAAATATTTATCTGTAATTTTTAACTATACGTTATATTTTTAATGAGCTGTATAAAAATAATACCTTAAATAAGAGTAGAAATATAATACAACAAAATTAACCTTAAATTTGTATCACTACAAACGCTGTGACTCATTCAGAGGTTTATTTTTGTCTTAATCTGTCTTTATTATGTATCTGTAATCATTTTCTGACCAGGAGCACCTTTTTTTACACCTTTGCATTTTACCTTCTTTTCGTGCATTCTGTTGCTATGTGGCTCTATCATTCTACATGTATTTATTGAAAGCCCACTGAGTGCCAGATTCTCATGTGAGTATAGGACATTTAGGCATAGAAATGATGGACTTACTTTTTATTAAAATAGCAATATGCTGGGCAGTGATGACTCCCGCCTTTAATCCCTGCACTCAGGAGGCAGAGGCAGTGGATATCTGAGTTCGAGGCCAGCCTGATCTACAAAGCAAGTTCTAGGACAGCCAGGACTACACAGAGAAATCTTGTCTTGAAAAAAACAAAACAAAAAAGATAATTATAGATCTGGGCATTTAGTACTTGCGGTCTCAGGACTCTGGAAGCTAACTAAGGCAGGAGGATAGTGGATTCTAGGCCATCCTGGCCTACAAAAAGACTTCCTGTGTCAAAACTCATTACAGATTATAATAAGAATGCCAAGAAGAAATAACTATTTTGTTCTATACCCAAGGAGAAGATGGCATTTAAATGGAAACCTCTTAGGTAAAACTGGAAAATAGAGAAAGCCCATGTTCTTCCCTGCACAGCGAGCACCAAGCATGGGGGCTCTGGGTCTGAGGTACTGTGCAATTGGGAAACAGAGGGTAGGACCTCAGGGAGCCATGCAGGGAGACTGGGGACAAGAACCGGCTCAGGTAGACCTTTGCAGGACAGTCACAGCTCCAATGCCTAAGTGACATTTGAAAGACTTGCTAATGTGAGGCTCACGTATACAATGAGGTCGCCCAGTCCATCAGATGTGCACCGTGATGCTACTAATGAGGTGAATTCTGGGGACTTGGAGAGCTTTTCTTCCTTTACACATTCTCTGGGCAGCTCAGTCCCACCCCAGCCTCACCCCCCACCCCAATACGATTTCTGTTAACAGGACCTTTAGTCACTCAAGTTTAACCAAGTATAAAGTACCTCAAACTCATCCTTACTCTTTCCTTGGTCATCATGTCTCCCCATCAGTTTACCTGCCAATTACCACAGCTTCTTCCTCTGCATCCTCATCCATCCTGCTCTCCATATACTCAGGCTCTCATGATTTCTCTCCTGGATCAGCCTGAGGGCTCCTGAGTGCTCTCCCATCAACCTGAGAAGCCATTCTGTGTACTGGTAATATATGGACTCTAAAATATAGTCACATTAATCTGTTGATCAGTAACCTTTTTTAGTTCCGCAATGCCAAGTATTTACCAAATTGGAACTCACTGGCCATGCCCTGAGCCCTTTCCATAATCCAACTTCAGTCTGTCATTCCTCCCTTTTCCACGCTGCCCAAAGTAAACTCTCCACTATCTTTCGTGATGCTCTGTGCTTCATCTTGTTGCCGTGAACTAAATCACTGTGCTGCAGTAATGAACTGATTCATGGATGGAACGCCAGTGAAACAGCAAAGATACAACTTTGGTTGATTTGGCTTTTGATTTTTCCACCCACACTACACATGATCTCTATTTTCTAATATACATTATATTAGATATGGAGTAGACTCTGAGGTCATAGATTAATAACCTAGATTGTCACGTACGCCATAGTTGATTATAAACACAAATTTAAGAAATCTAACTACTTAAGTGAAAACTCATCATTCTTTCCAGTTTCAAAGTCTAATGTCGATACACCTTTCGATATTTTCTCCATCCACACCTGATTCAAGTCTTTACATTCACTGCATCAGAAACAATGAAAACTGTTCTTTAGGTTCTGTATACTTACCATGCCATTCTGTTTTAATAGCATAAAAATAGCAGTTTTCTCTAACCCACGTGGGTAGAGGTTTGTAGTCAGTCATTCCATTATGAATAACTTAGATAATGTTACAATTCTGTATATGTTTGGGCCACGTTCCAGTGTTTCCATAAGTACAGGATAGCACAGTACCGCACACTGACATATAATGATAAGTGCAGTGTGATAATACCCACTGGCATTCTGGGTGTATCCAGAACATCTGACCTAAGCACGGAGATAGTGCACACAAACTTCACTCCCTTGGAGATCACTTCATGGGGGAAGCACTTTCAAGAGAAAGGGAATTTGGATATTTCTTACGTGATACATTTCTGCTCCTCTCAAATGTGAAGAAGGGCTGTCTGCCTACCGTAGGTTAGAGCACACATCCCTCCCTTTGCCCTCAAGGGTCTTCTGCAGTCTGACTGAAGGCTCATAGTCTTGCTAGTCTCTGGGGATTCAGTGCTTCTCTGTTTCCAACCAGCTGAGTTAGTGTCGCCCCTCAGGCACCCCATCCTTTCCTAGGTTAGGTTTTCTCACCTCCCATATGCATGGCAGGATGGTCGCTTTTTCTTTGCTGTGTTCACTTTATCTAGGCCAGGTCAAACTGCACCCACACAGAAAGCCTCTTCTGTCCGTCCAGCTTGTGCTGGCCCTACTTCTCCAGACTTCCACAGCACCCTCACTTCAGAATGAATCACACACCGCTGGTTAACTTTTTTTCTGCTGTTGTGTAAATCTTGTGATTTTACTTTTCATACAGCTATTTGGCAAACATAAAAAATGGATGTTTTAAGTGCCCCAGGGCAAGAAGCAAGCCTTATGTTGCTTAACATGTCCCTTAGATATTATCTTCTTCCTTAGAATTCCAGAAACTGTATCTTCAGCAATACCAAGCCTCTAGTTAGTGGACTCGTTAGTTAAAGAGAAACCAAGAAGGTATCTTTAAGAAAATTCTTGCCCAGATAGCATCAGTTATCACAGAAGCCTAAAAGAATGATCGCCACATTGTATGCTGTCAATATTGAAACCTTCCTGATTGCCCAAAGCTTCATTGAACTTTAACATTGCCATCCCAGGGAGCACAGTCTCACGTGGATTTATGTAATAAAACACACTGAGTGACGCAAAGCTCTTGTTTCACCAGTCCTTTGCACCATTAAAGATAGATCATCTACTCTTAGCAGCGGGACCGACTGGGATTACCAGCCCCTTTGGGGTACTAGTCATCTCAAATGAGGCATTCCCCAGGAAATGACATTCTGCTCTGTGCCCACTCACTCATTAAAGGCAATAGGAAAAAAAACAAAGTTTTTTTCTCTCTACTTTTCTCATTTCATATTTTACTTTTCCAGCTTTCCCTTGCTCACTGACTAGAACAGATAACCTTTTCCAAATGCCTTTAAGTGAATGCTAAAGCTGTCACGAAAGAGTAAGTAAACAACTGGGCTCAAGTCTTACGTATCTCTGCATGCATCTGGTTGCTTTCATTTATGCCTATGTTTTATGTGATATAGGAATAGGAAATTATTTATTTATTTATAAATATTTATTTATAGATTTTTGTTTTGTTTTGTTTTTCAAGACAGGGTTTCTCTGTGAAGTCCTGGCTGCCCTGGAACTCACTCTGTCAACCGGGCTGGCCTCAAACTTAGAGATCTATCTGCTTCTGCCCACAGTGCTGGGATTAAAGGCAGGAACCCCCTCCAATCCCCGTCTTTATTTATGGATGTTAATCACCTTGACATACCTAGTCAGGATGTTTCCAGGAAGGTCTGAGTGAACTATAAGACAATTTCAGAGAGAAGGATGATGGAGCCAGGCACCAGCTTATCTGGTGGCTGAGAGGATGCAATGGGCAATGTGGGAACCGGCACGGGATTCGTGGGCTGTGAAAGGAAGTGAGCTTAACGGAAGGGAAGCGTGAGGTGGAGGCTGTGGAAAGGGACTGAAGCAGGCCATGGCTGTTCCCAGGACTTCTTCCTCTTAGTTCTCCATGAATGCCCAGGAGAAGCGCCGCCTAAGTATCTCTCCAGTCACTAGTAACCACCCTTCACTAGCACCCAGGCCTCTGTGTGACTCTCATATCTCAGCTCGTAAACAGGAAACGCCATTTGCATGCTGGTTACATCAGATTCCCAGATGGTAGCTTTCAAACTCAGTTAAGGTCCTGTGCTCGACACATCTTCTCATGACAATTTTTCATCAAGCAGGCACTGTGCTAGTGTATAATATTGACAGTGTTAGTGAGATGTGTTAACCAAGAATGAATGTAACAAAAGACCAAGGAGAAACAGATAAGGAGCAAAGTTCCAATCCAAGCCTGTGGCCACAGATGAGGCATCTCAAGGGGTCTGTCTGAACGCCCATTGGCTGTAAATACCACCGTTAGAGCATGAAGGTGAAAGTGTGACAAGGCACAGGGGCTTAACCAGGTGACGGCGGCGCACGCCGTTAATCCCAGCACTCCGAAGGCAGAGACAGGCGGATCTCTGTGAGTTGGAGGCCAGCCTCGTCCACAGAGCGAGTTCCAGGACAGGCTCCAAAGCCACAGAGAAACCCGGTCTCAAAAACCAGAAAAGAAAGAAAGGTACAGGGGCTTTAATAAAACAAAGATGCCTTAAGCACACTGAGACGTAGGCAGCTAGTGTTGTCTCTGGAGGATGCCAGATCATTACATATTCATTGTTAGAACCAAAGTGGGGTGTCTATTCATGGAAGCTTTCAAGAAAGGATTTATAAATAGGAGTATCTGAAAAATACTATCAAATAGCCTTAACATTTATAGCTACTTTTAGTTTTGCTTCCCTTAAAGAAAAAAAGAGACTTTCCAAAGGACAAAGGACATGAGAAAGAAACTCCATTGCTTGAGACATTAAAAAGAGATGGCCCAAAGTCCCAGAAGATATTCGCGTGGGATCCATCCTTCCTAGGGGAAGGCAAAGGGGCCAAGCTAATAATCTTGTGTGGTTTGTATCTCTAGCTTGGCAAAGGTCTTGAACATGAAGATTTACATTCGCTGGCCTTCTCCCTAATTCCTGTGTTTAAGCATTCTGGGTTAACTTTTAGTAGAGCTGGCCACACAGGGATTGCATGTTTACTTGGCTGCTCCTCTTCGTCCATGTACTGTGGCTTGCCAGGTTTTTATATTCCTCTGGGAGGTCTGTGTATCTTGGTTCTGGAGGTTTTCCTCCATGATTCTGCTTTTGCTACTGCCAGAGCCTCAAGGGTTTCACAATGGTGTCAAGTTTCTTGGCTTGGGAACACTGCATTTGAGGTTGTAGAAG
Source organism: Microtus ochrogaster (assembly GCF_000317375.1). Lineage (NCBI taxonomy): Eukaryota > Metazoa > Chordata > Mammalia > Rodentia > Cricetidae > Microtus > Microtus ochrogaster. The sequence goes on from NW_004949109.1 coordinate 6,462,140, forward strand.
TTTGGATCATATATTGTACAATCTTGAGGTTTTGACTCCTCAGGAAGCCCAACACTTTCCAGAGATCTGGAAGGCAAAAGGCTTCCCGGTAGCTTTCTTGGAGTGATGCAGGTCTCACTTGAAGCTCTGTTCATATCATGCCCTAAGTTTTGTCTCAGATATTTAAACCGCAGCCTCTGACCACCCGGCACAAGTCAATCTGTCCTTTTAGACAAGCAGAGGAAGACAGGTTTGTTTCAGTTTGGCCATTGACCATATTGCTGCTAAAGGTTACATTCTTCTCCATGAGTAATTGATTGATTACTGCAAAGACCCTGCTGTAGAGATTTTATTATAAATAAATGTGATTTATAAACTTTAATTCAAGTTAGGTATGTAGAATTTTGCATGCTTACTATAGGAAAGGCTCCATGCCAGATATATTGTTTTTGAGCACCAATGATCTTTATGTTTTTAATAATTTATGTTGACAAAAAGAAATCCTTGTTGGGTTTGTGATAGAAGAGATCTCAATAGGTCTGTTGGCTTTATGAAGTAAGTTAACCAAAGTGGCTTCTTGATACAGTTTAGAGCACAAATGATGTTTTTGTTAAAAAAAAAAAAAAACTAGGGGTGGTAGTGGCACACACCTTTAATCCCAGCAGAGGCAGGCAGAGCTCTGTGAGTTCAAGGCCAACCAGGCCTATAAGAGCTAGTTCCAGGACAGTCTGCAAAGCTACAGAGAAACCCTGTGTCAAAAAAAAAAAAAAAAAAGAAAGAAAGAAAGAAAGAAAGAAAAGAAAAAAGAAAAAGAAACTATAGTAGAGACTCATCCAGATCTACATGCAGGCTTTAGCTTTAAACACTTAAGAGTAATAGATGTTTGCATCTGAAATCTTTTTTTGTTTGTTTGTTTTGTTTTTCGAGACAAGGTTTCTCTGTAGCTTTGGAGCCTGTTCTAGAACTAGTTCTTGTAGACCAGGCTGGCCTCGAACTCACAGAGATCCTCCTGCCTCTGCCTCCCGAGTGCTGGGATTAAAGGCGTGCGCCACCACCGCCTGGCAACTGAAATCTTATTAGGTCAGACCAATGTGGTGATTTTGGAATATTTTATAAAAATGAAGTTGGTATTGCAATCAACTGAAGTCCTAATTTAAATAACTTAATTGTTTTCTTGTGCCGATCAATCTTTTTCTCACAAAAAATCAAGCCTGTTTGTTGTTGTTGTTGTTATTTTGTTTTGTTTTACTCTGCATTTGTAAAACTCACATGACATAAACATGTGACAGAAATTGTTTGGCATCAAGAGAGAGAATATCATCTCAGAGAAACATGTCATCTGGGGATAGGAAAAAGAATCACAAACTAATTTTATTTATATCTTGGCTTCTTCACTGTTGGCTAAATCTGTGACAGTTTTATATTAAAAAGTAACAATATTTGTTTGTGTTTGAATGTATACTTTAGTAAATGCAGATTTTACTCAGTGTATTCTTGTTTGTAAAGACTATTGAGTTCATAATACACTTAATGGCCAGTTATAAAGAAACATTGACATTTCATGTTTAAGACAGTTCAGCTGCCACTTGCTGTCAAAATTCCCTGTCAGGATTTTCATTTTACTCTCAAATCTTACAAAGTACAATTTGGGGAGGTCAAAATAGCCAAATACGATTTTATTTTATTCAAACTAGCACATGTTAGCGACAGGCCCAGGCTCTAGGAAGCCATATTTAAACCGCAGCCTCTGACCATCCGGCACAAGTCAATCTGTCCTTTTGGACAAGTAGAGAAAGACAAGTTTGTTTCAGTTTGGATATTATATAATAAAATTCTAATGAGTGAGCTATGGAGACAGTTGTCTGCTTGCTGCAGTTATTTCATGGTTACATTCTCATTTTCAAGGACTAATACAATAGAAATATTGAGATGTTTTTTTTTTTTTGAGGTATGCCTTATGTAGACCCTAATTAATTTAGTGGCATCTGCATGCTATAAATAAAGCTACTGTGCATGTTGGATCTTTTGGTCAGTGAACTGTGATTTTTTTTTTGGTTTGGATTTTACTTTGCAGCCTATGGAAATGCTCATGAGACAGGCTCCCGCAGAGTTTGGTCCCTATATCATCAGTGCTGTGCGTGTACACTGTCAGTTGTTTAAACATTACTGGATCCGCTGTGGGTTGGCAAGAAGCATCTGGAAGCCAGACTTTTCCTGTGGACACATGCCAAATCCTATATTGTATTTCCTCACTGCACTGGACTATATTGAGATAATTTTTCTTCTTGACTTTTTTTTTAAATTCAGAAATTGTTTTCCAAAGCTAAGTAAAGGATCACATGATAAAACCATTTTTAACAAAGCTACCTGAATTCTGTAACCACTGGCTGATAACTGCTCTTCTATAGGCAGAATGGGAGTAACTAAGTCCTGTAATTAGACAGCATTTGGGGAGTCAGCATCAGTCTTCTAGGTGGGCTAAGTTGGTCAGGAGAGTTCATATTGTTATTTTATGTATTGCCTTTAAGTTGATGACTCACTCTAAGCAAGGACAATAAACTTTGAATGGTCCTCTAAAGATGATAGTGGACAGGCCATTAAAGTTACATATTTGATTACATTATTTAATTAGATGGAAATAAAGTCCAGAATTATACTTTAATATAGGGTACATAATTATAGCATAACATTTTATCAAACAAAAGTGCCAAGATAAGTTTGTTAAAAGTCATACTTACATTGAAAAGTAGTCTCTAAACAGTTACAGTCTGAGGGTAGGGAAGCAAGAGCACTTTCTCATATCGGAGCACAGGGGAAGGGTTGCTTGTCAATCCGGACAGTGTTCAGCTCTTGGTCCCTAAAGCGGCAGGGATTTGTCCTTGCAGGCTGGGAAGTTGACGTTTACTTCAATTTCCTACTCTGAAATGCTGTACATGACCTTGAAAAATTCAGCTACACTTGCCTGTCATGTACATTAAAAATGCCTTGGCTCTTTTACATAAGACATTTTGTTTATATTGGCTTTATTTCTGGAATCCAAGGACGAGAAACTTCCAAATGAGAGTTCAGCCTGTCCCTTTAGGGAGCCAAAACCTGAACTCGGGTTTTATTTTTTAAGTTCGGACTTTTATTCTATGTGCTTGGAAGAATATCAGATACTGTTTTGCAGGAGCCCTCCATCAGATGAGCTTTGTGTGCCTGAATTTCCCTCCCTCCAGTTCTTCCTTGCTTCTTTGGGGAGCCCCATTCTAGAGAAAGAAACACTGTGGTCTTCTCTTTCCTGGCCATCATAAAATGCTTCATAACAAATTTATCTCCATGCCAAGAAAATGCCTTTTACCTTAGAATTGGAAACTCCTTAATTGTGATTCAGAATATCTGTGCATAGCCCCTCCTAGGTCCTTGTAAATCTTTATTTTGAGAATTCTATTCTTTGTGTTCTGTAAAGTGCTTTATTTTGCTGCATCTCTTTATGTCTGTCCTCGTCAACTCTAGTGAAGAGCTATAGCTATCATCTTCAGGATTGATCAGGCTCCCTGGACTCCTGGCTAGGATGGAAGCTGCTCTCAGTTCTGCCTGCTTCAGGGCTTGGCCTTCCTCTGCCTTCCATCATATTCAGTCTCTGGGAGGGAGGTGATGGGCGCGGTTTTTCCATTTGCAAGCTGCTTTCCAAGGGAAAGAAAAATGTAAGGGGCAAATGCCACACTTTCCATTTTCTGTAGCCATTACAAAATTGACTCTTCAGTTTCTCAGCAGAGGACACCACTTTCAGGGAGGATATGTAATTGTCAGTTAGCTATGTTACTTTGTCACCGAAGAGTGTTAAAAACAAGACTATATGTCAATATGACACCATGAGATTATCCTTCTTGTAAGTTCCATGTTACATCAGAAGGTTAAAGTACTGGTTGGTTCACTAGCAAGTATAGGAATAAATGGTATATGCAGAGTCCACGCCGACAGAACTTGGGCTCTGGAAGCAGACTGCCCAGGTTCACGTCCCGCCAGTTGTGTTGCTGCACCAGTTGCTGAATGCTTCCGTGCCTCTATTTCTTCATCTGGGAAATGGGAATAATAGTGTATCTTCCCAAAAGGATGTTGAGGATTGAATGATATTAAAGTACAAAGTGCCTAGGAGTCTTCACACATAGTAAATAAATCCTGAGATGATTCTTCAGCGACTACTGCTGTAAATCTGCTCTGCAGTATACAGTGCCTTGGGCACTTTACCTCATCTGGTAATGTTCGTTTTCCAGATGAGAAAACTGAAGTTGAGCAAGTGCGATTTAGCTGAACCCATAAAGCTGGTGAAAGAGGGCAGTGGCTTGCGGAACACAACCTTCGTTTGTGTTTATGTCCTTCCTTTGACTTTCTTGAGAGTGTCAGTGGGATAAATTCCTGCTTTAGTCATTTTACTATAATTAATTTTACGTTGCTGCTGTTTGGTGAGGCATGTTATGTTTTCAAATTTAAAAGGGAAATAATATTTGAAGATACAAAATTCTGATTAACTTGCATTCAAATGATAATCAAACACTGAACTTTTTTTTTTTTGAGATAAGGTCATAGCCAAGGATGATCTTGAATTTGTAATCCTCCTATCTCCACCTTCTGAGTGCTGACCCTAGAGGCATGCACCACCATGTCTGCTTTATGAAGTACTAGGGCTCAAATATAAGGCTTCATGCATGCCAGGCCAGCTTTCTACCAACTAAGGTACTGTTTTGACCCCAGAACAGTCAGCTTTGTAAAGTCATGTGTAAGGAGACATGGCTGCAGGTAGCAGGCTCACAGAGTGTTGTCCCTGGGCCAGCAGCATGGGATGGCAGCTTGCACATTCAAAGATTCTCCCAAATCTAACGAAACAGAATCTTTATGTATGGGTCACAGGCTCTGGATTTTTAACAAGACCCCTAGGTCTTTCTGATACCTGTTAAAGCCTTTAGAGCCACCGCCCTGGGTGAAAAGCCCATGTAGGCAACAAGCATGAAGCCTCAGACTAGAAGTTATACACTGCAGTGAAAGCATACAGCAGCAATGGAAAAGTATAAGGAGACTGTTATTTGCTTTACGGATATTAAATATTCACTCTTGTGTGCCTGATCCTTCCTATCCCCAGGACTGCGGCCTTCGGCAGCTATCATAGTTGGACATAGCCAGCTCAGCCCAAACAACTAAGGACTAAGAGTGCCTCTCTGGCTCTAATTAGGATGGTTGATTTTTCTGATATCACAAACTTGGGGCCTTCAACCGGGAGGGACTGATACAAAATATATGTAGGGGTAAGAGTGATTTAATGGGTAAAACACTTGACATTGAGGATCAAACTTTGGGTCCCAAGAACCCACATAAAGTCACATGGGGTATTATGTGCTCCTTTCTGCATAAGAGGTGGAGACAGGAGGATTCCTAGAAGATTGCATGGCTTACACAGCAGCAATAAGATATTCTATTTCAAACAAGATGTAAGGTGAGGACCAAGACACAAAGTTGTCCATGACCTTCGTGCACTAACACCTGTTTACATGTACTAACACATACACACACACACACACACACACACACACACACACACACACACACACAGAGAGAGAGAGAGAGAGAGAGAGAGAGAGAGACAGAGAGAGAGAGAGAGAATACTTCATAAAGAGAAATAAGGTAATAAAATAGTTATGCTATCACATCTTCCTTCTTCAGATAGCAGCTACAGGTGAAGATGAGTGGAGCTGAGGGATTTGGGAAATAAATAGGGACTAGGGACACTGCTCAACTCTACCCAGTCTTGTTAAGGAGGAGAACCAGACAAATGTAGTTGTCATTGTAAACCTATGGTAACCAGTGGGGAAAGCTGAGCCATCAGCTGGATACCTTTGTTGGACTTTAGATGTCATATTCCAAAACTATAGACAAAGAAGAGACACAAATGAATGCTATTAAAGCCCACGAGCATTTTAAATTTCCATTTGGATTTTAATTATAAACGAACTCAGTGAGGGAGAAAGGTCAGGGGATGAAAATATATCAGTTTCTTTGTGCTGGAATGTGTTTAATGAATGCAGCTTTTGAAGAGACCTATGAAAACACCTGAAATTTACAGATTATGATCAGTATAGTAAAAACTATGTTTTCTGATTCCTAATATTACAAGCAGTACAGAAGCTCAAGAGGAATGTCTAGGTAGCCAAATCCATTTAACTTTGTTTCAACAAGCATTCTTTTTCACCCCACCCTCTGTGCCAGTCTGTGGTGCTATAAAGACGCTCTTGGGGAGGTCATGCCTGAAGGAAACAAACATTTGTGGCTGGCAGGGGACAGCTTCCTGGTTGTGAGACTGATTGAGCCATGTCTTCAAGATCAGTAGGACTTGTATTTGGTTCTGGCCCAGGGGAAACTACATCACAAGAGGACTTGACAATGAAGCTGCTAAACTGCCTGTTGAAGAACGAGAGAGGCGCTAGAAGTATGCAGAGTCTTGTAGTAAAGTTGAATGTTTGTAGAAATTAGTTTTGTAGTGTCTGAAAGTGGGTTAACTGAGCTAGGCTTCGAGAGGGTTGCTATGCTTGCTTGGGAGGAAAGTAGAGCTGCGCTGCTGTGACCGCCCATCTCCCTCCTCAGAGCTGTCCTGAAGAGGACACCTGGTGCCCACTGCAGTGGAGTCTGTAAATCCTAGGTCATCTGAGACTCGGAAGCAGATGGCAGATGAGAAGATGCTACTGTATGGGTGTCCCAGAGTCACCTGGAAGATGAAACCCTGATTATTTGGGCTTAGTAAGATTCACAGAAATGATAGACAGTGAAGAACTTTAGTAGAGCTGGTGACCAGGACTCTCATGGGGAAACCGAGTCTACACCTGTGTCCACTGGTATTAATTCGTTGATTTTGTGACTTTGTCATTCACTGTGGTCATTGCCCTGGAGGGAAAGATTCAGGTCTGCTCTCGAGTGATGCCGTGGGTCAAACCTAATCAGTCAAATATTATAGGATGTTCCTTTTGCTCCAAAGTGTAGTTGCAAAAGTGTAAGAAAGGAAAGACTTGGCTATGTAGGAAAAGAAAAAAAAAACCACAAAGAGATTTTACTTACCAGCTCAGTATGAGTCAACAGTATAATTCAGTCCTGAGATTGCATGCTTGGGAAACATAAAATAATGCTTAGTGTTCTAGGCTAGCAAGGTAATTTTTTTTTCTTATAGTGGATGAATATTGTTTGGATATTTAACTAAGCCCACTCTGGAAAATACACGGCAGCATTCTTAAATGTGAAAGTCAAGAGTGTGTTAAAGGGTCCCTCAGGAGGTGTAAGAATGGTTGAGACTTCTAGGAGCTTTCGTTTGGGAAGGCTATGCTGCTCAATGTCTGGTGTATCAGAACTAAAACTGAGACTTTTTTAATGTTTTTTTTTTCTCTTCTGTTTTTGTTTTTCAAGACAGGGTTTTTCTATGCATCCTTGGCTGTCGTGAAACTCAATCAGTAGTCCAAACTGGCCTCATACTCACAGTGATCCACCTGCCTCTGCCTCCCAAGTGCTGGAATTAAAGGTGTGCACCACCACTGCCCAGCTACGAATGTTTATTTTTAAATGAACTTGAAAATCATAATGATAAACTTTTCACATGCTGGGATTTCCCCCTCTCAGTCAGTGAGAGGAGGAACGTGTGCTCTGCCTTTGCTGCAGCTCCTGAAAGTCTCTCTAACAGAAGACAGTGAGACCCCCACCTCTGCTTCCACATTTAGTTTGCCGTGATGTCACCCAGAGAAGGGAAGGGAGGCCTGGGATGGCTCTGCAGGTCATTCTGCATATTCCTGTCACTGACCCCAGACTCCACAGGCAACAGTGGAAGCATGGGTGCGGGTGGGTCTGAAGACATCAAAGAATCTTCCACACTTTTTCACATGGAAGCTCCGAAGTCTGTCTTGCCCTTGAACAGATATTTTCCCCTTGTGTCTGTGTCAGCAGACAGTTGTCATTTGGAAAGTGCTGGTTCACTACATTGTTCAGAATCCAAATATGGACACAGTGGTCCAAGTGTGTTTCTTACTACTGCTTCAGCAGGGACGGCTCTCAGTGCTACAGCCTATCAGTGGCTTACGGTGCTGGCTACAAGCTTCTAAAACTGTAGTGTTCGCATGAAAGTTTCAACTCTGTCACTGGAAGTAAATGCTGTCCTTTATTTCTCCAAAAACACCACATTCACTTTGTTTTTATGACAGCGGCTACCCAATTCTCAAGTTTTGGTAACTGTAGAGTATCAATCATTCAAGTAAGAATGGTACCCATGACACGGAAGCAGCAGCCAAAGCTGTGTGGTGTGAGCCCTTTATTAGTAAGTCTACTTTTTAATGGAGATTGCTGTAGGCACTTGAAAAGCAAATGAGATAGTCACATTATAGTTAAATAATCTAATTAGTAACTTAATTATGATTAGATAGTATTTTTGCTTCATGAAATTTGAAAACCTATATTGACAATTTATTTTCTAAAAAGGGATGTAAAATAATTTATAAATAACATACACATTTAGGAAAAGAAATGTATAGGGATAATGAAATACATATGTATTTGAGATATTCTTTTTTAATGTGCATTGGTATTTTTTTCCTGATGTATGTTTGTGTGAAGGTGTTGGATCCCTTATTACTGGAGTTACACAGAATTTTGAGCTGCCCATGTGGGCTCTGGGAATTGAACCTGGGTCGTCTAGGAGAGAAATTGGTGCTTTTAACCACTGAGCCATCTCTCCAGCCCCAAGATATTCTTAATAAAAGGATTTTTTTCAAAGAGGAAATCTTACTAAATAATCATGGCCTACAAGATATCAATAATGGTTATATTTAAATCAGTATAATTTTAAAATTTACTTTTTCTCTTCAATTATTGCTATTTTTCTATTTTCTAGCCATGTGTAGATAATGTTTTTTATAATTAGGATAATAAGAAAAGTTAGTTTACATTAAAAAGGAACTTTATGTCAGAAATGCAGAGCCAAAAAGAACTTTTTATGACAGAAATCATTTGATTCAACTTTGTTTGGCTAAGACAATTTTTAGCATTGAATTTTTAACAAATTTATAAGGCAGCAAAGAATCTTCTCTTACATCAGGATCCATGTTCATAAAACTCAGACCCAGAATGCTGAGGAGCTGCGTCAGCGACACAGTTGTTTCCAGTAGAAAGAAAGGATCTGGTCTATTAAAACTTGTTTGATTGGTTGGTTTGAGACTGTAGCTCAGGCTGGCCTAGAACTCACAGTAGTCCAGGCTGGGTGCAGACTCACAACCATCTTCCTGCTTTGGTCCTCTGAATCCTGATTACAGGCATGAGCCATCTTGCCTGGTTCAGAACTTCATCTTTAAGCTGTTTCTTTCCTCAGCTGCCTTATTTGCCTGTACAGTGCTTCTGAAGCAGAGAGGTACCTCAGTAGCCGGAGACGCCATAGTTAGAACATCCATGGTCCACTTGCATGAAAGGTGGCAGAGGGTGTAGGCTGTGTGTCCTTCTTCCAGACATTCAGCATCCCCACTGCCCCCTTAGTGAAGTGAAGAAACTGAACAAATATATAGGGTTTCTTCTCTTCAGTTTTTTCCCCAATTCCATCTGATGAGTTCTTTGGAGCTTGAGTTTTTTTCCTCACCATTCCAAGTATAATGTAAAATATACAATGTCTGAGTTTTTAACAAAGCATTATTTTCAAAATTTTATGTAAATATTAGTTTTAATATAACACAAATTTATTATACTTTAGTGGCATTTCCCTTTTCATTTGTGGTACAATGTTGACATTTTCAGCTTAAACCGTTTAAGACTAGAATATCCAAGTCAATGGCTTTTAACCTAATTTGATTGTACAACTGAGCAACTATTGCTTGTTTTGTGCCTTAAATTTCATGTTGGCCTTATTGGTTGCTAAATTCAGAAATTGTTGAGAAAGAATAGCTCACTGCTAAGGTAATGAACTTGGTCTTGGTCTCCCTTCTTTTTCTCCTGAGAAAAGTATGGCTATCACGTGGTTCTCCCCAAGTCCTCAGAGTGCTCTAGGCTAGGTTCACTGTCCCTGCTGTGAAGGACTGCACACGGGTAACTGACCAGAAGCAATGTATGGTCACATGAGTAAGCAGAGGTGCAGTGACAGGGCACTTTCCCCCCAGTTTCCTGGAGAGCACACGTGGCCCCGCCACTTCTGCCATCATCTGCTGCTGCTCATTTTGAAGTTTAAGGCTAAAGGCTAGGCACATGCTTGTATCTTTATAAAAACATGTATTGTTTTAATTTTTTGCTTTATCTCTTAATAAAAATTGTTAGTTTGATTCTTTTATTAGTTTTTGTTTGACTTTTTTATTTATTGAGAATTTCATATGCATACTGTGTTTATATCATTTCATCCTCCTCCTCTGTCCAACTTCTCCTGTGCCCCCTACTCCTCAAATTCAGAGCCTTTTATTTAATTACTGTTGAAACACACACACACAAATTTATAAATACAACCTGCTAAGGTCATTAGGGTTGCTCATTTGTATATATTTGGGGCTGACTCCGCTTGAGATTAGGTCACCTCTGGGGAGCCTCGTCCCTGGAGAAGACTGGCTCCCCTTTCTTAGTAGTCATCGCTGGCCTGGCGCTCTTGACCTTCAAGTAGAGCCCTGTGAGATTCTCCCATCCATTGTGGCAACATAACATGTAATGTTATTGCCTTAGTGTATGTTTGCCCACTAAATAGAAACATCTTTATAAGTATCATATATACGTAACCAAATGTTTTGGATTTGTAAGCCTTCCTGGCCGCACTCTCCCTTGCTGTTAAACTTGTCCATCTCGACTGCATGTTTCCTTTTGACTCTCTTTTACAACATCTCCTCCAGCCTCAAAGCTTCCCACAGACTTGGAGAGAGAATAGAGGGTAAGGAGTCAAGTGTATAACCCCTCCCCAGTAGAGTTCCCATCTTCTACATCGTTTTGAGTTTTCAGTCCCCACATGCTACACCTCTGTCTACTCAGGGACGGACACTCGGCTTACAGTGCCCTAGAGCCTGAGCCCTTGATGAGATGTGCAGGTGAGCGCATGGCTCCAGTGTGGAGGTGAAGTTCTTTCAGGTGTTGTGTATAGAAGGACTGAGTCATCTTGACCACTTCCAAGTACGCGTGTTTCCTTACTAATGGAAGGGTTAAGAAAAAAGCTTGCTGACGGGGAAACAAGCCTGCTTTCAATTATGGCTTGGATTAAAAACCGTACCAAATTCTGGATCCTGTGTTGATGTTGAGGGTGTAAAAAGTTTGAGCTGAAGACAGCACTAGGAAAACAGGAACAAGGACCAGCAAAACTGTGTGAGTTTGCCATTACAAATTGTTATTTTATTTCCAGAGTTACTCTAAAGAAAGATGGTTTCATATACAGTGTGCGGTGGTGTCTAGCCTGCCCACCTGTGTGAAAATATTTCCCATGTCCATAAACAGCAGATACTTATGAAAATAATTCACCATACAGTGAAGGATGAGTGTGTGTGTGTATGTGTGTGTGTGTGTGTGTTTATCTAGAGTCTTGTACTTGAAATTACTAAACAATAACCTCATCAAGTTGAAATTTAAATGAAAATCAAAGAAGAGACACTATGGTTTCCTAGCTTGTGCCTCAACTTTAACTCTCTCTTGTGTACGTCCTAACTGCATGTCACCTGAGCAGGTTATTCAGGCTCCACAAGTCTCATTATTTGCATTCATAAATGATGAGGATACAAGTACTTAGTATTGCCTCATAGAATACAGACCAAGTGTCTGTAGCTTTTCTTGAGCGTGGTGTGTTAAGCATTTTTTTATATTATTTTTCCTAACAGTAGGAACATTAGTAAGCTAGAAGCAGCAGTATTACAAATATCACATAGCTGTACGGATTTGTGGTCCTTTTTAGGGTATTAATCCATTTGCTAGAACTGGGTCAGTTTTCAAATTCAATAGATTAGTGTAGAGGAGAGGGGAGTCCCAGCTTTTCCACAGGAAGCATTTCTAAACATGGATTTTCCTAAAGAGATTTGGGAAGACTTGACTCTGTTCTTCCTCAGCCCAGGAAGGAGGTCAAGCCACCATTGAAAGAGAAGTGCCTGCAGTTAGGCTTCAGGACTGTGTGAGTCTGAAGGCTTCTGGAAGTTTCCTCTTTCTGACAGGGTTTCGAGTAACCTTTTCTGACTACCAGACATTTCTAGAACGCACTGATTAGCAGGTGCTGACTGTATTTGATTATCCTTGGCACTTAGCTTCTTTTCATCTCGTCTGATCAGAAAGCAACCTCCGGACGATTCTTCTAACTCGGTGTGATTGGAATAATAACTTGGTGTGTTGGGGAGTTTTGGGCTGCAGCTGAGAGGCATGTAAATACAAGCTGCTTATTTGCAAGAAGCTTCCAGATTTGCAATATGATTGCTATGGAAACCACATAATGAAAACCTTATAACCATCTGTGTGGTTTGATGGATTTTACTGCATAGCTGAGCTGTTTTTGTTTACTGTTATTAAAATGTTGAATGGAATATATTAACCCACAAACATTGACTATTTGAGGTATTAATTAGTATTATAATGGCATTGTGCCTCAGCATGAAAATAAAATATGTTTAATAATAAATCTAAGTAAAATAACATGTGAACATGTGTATTTCTAATATGGAGTGAAGGTAATTATTGCCTGGAATTTTGGTTATTCTTCTGCAGCTTTTAGTGGTGTGGGGAAGTTTTCTCTGTTAATAAATGAACAATGAACATTAGAACTTCCCTGATTTGGACCCATTTGTTCACAAGACTTAATCAGCGCCTTTATTTGTGTCAGGCTCTAGTCAATATTCATTGTGAATATGCTCCTGTAGAATTTAAATCACTCAAAATTTGAGCTTGTCTTTTATGTGGAAGCTATTGGTATTGTTAGGCCAAGAGGAATGAATTGTTGAATCTTATTTAGAAAACTTGACGGATGGCTTGCACAAGGCTTTCACCTAAAATGTCAGTACAACTTTGAAATGCAGGCAGGCAGTGTCGCGGAAGCACCTCATGCTCCACAGCACTGCCTACAAGGGTGACCCCACAGAGACTTTACTGTAAGTATTGGCACTCAAATATTTTAATGTCATTATTCTAATGATTTAATAATGCATTGTGTAGAGGCCAAGTTTTCCCACATCAGTACAACTCTTAGCATATACTATGGACACATTTTAATAAACAAAAGATCAATTTGTGGTAATAAAATTCTTCAAATTTTATTACTAACTTTGCCAAGAACATTTTCCATTTAATTCTTACAGTTATTTTTATGGTATGTTGATGCTAGCGTTGGATGATGAGTCTAAATTCCAGTTTCTTCTTAAAAGCCAAAAGCAGTGCTTCCTACCTAGCTGTGGCTCTGTTTAACTAAGGACAAGCGCCCTTACCATCTCTACCTCTTGTGACCAGGCTGGAGAGAGTGGATATGAAGGAAAGAGCAAGCTCCGACTTTCACCTTTAAAAATAAATGTACCATCTGTGGAAAGAGGAGGTGGAATTAAGTGTGAATTTCTGCCTTTAGAGTTTATGTGAGAACACCCTATAAACAACCCGCTTGTGATAAGTAGTCCTTGAGCCTTAGCCAAAGTGAGATGACGGTTGTTAACAGAAGTGTCCCGTATTAAATTACCGAGGTTAACTCACAGTGAGCATGAAGACAAACAGTTCCAGCTGCTCCTTATTTTGGAGCTTTTATTATTTTGTCTGAGTTGAATTATATAAACTCAAACCACTTATATTTGACTTCTAAGCCCAGTAACTCTGCAGCTTGCTTTAAATACTGGTGTTGATTAATCACTAGTTAAAATGTACAGGAGACTTCCCAAGTACTTTACAGTTGCCTTTTTGTCGGTGTTAACCCTACCCCCGGCAGCACATATGATCTGGGCTAGCCTAGTGACGGCATGTCCATGTGTCCACTAGTCTCTAAACCTGAGCCTTAAAATATTTAGGCAGGCAGACACAAAGCTTATCGGTTCTGGTTCCGCCACCTCTCCCAACACCTCCTTCCCGTTTCCTCTGCCCCTTCAGTTCAGGACTTCCTTCCTCTTTATCTAGACTCTCCACACCCCCATCCAGGCTGTCTAAGACAATGGGATCTAATAATCATTTTTAAAGCAATTTCAGTCCTGCCCTGTTTGTTGGAAACCTAGGGCTCTCACTGCCAACCAGACTGAGCAGAAGACTCTAGCAAGATGTTCATGGACCCTAAGCTGGCCCCCATTTCTCACATTCTCTCCTATCTTGCTCTTCCCCAAGAACCATTTTTCTTTGTCCTGTAAATGTGACTGTGCCATGCTCTCTAAGGTGAGGCCATCTATGGGTCTGGAAAGAGCTTCTCACCTGTCCTGAAAATTCTTTGTGTTCTGCGGGGGTCTTGCATGGGTTCCTGGGTTGAGTGGACTCTTCCCTGCACCACTCCAGTGCTTGGTGTCCCACCCATTAGGGACGACCCTTGTTAGCGCCTCTTCCTCCGGTCTCATCTCTGTCCCCAGCAGGCTGTCAGCTCTTATTACCTTTGCCTTCTTGGCTAATGTTCTCTCACACACACTCAATGAAAAATTTTAATTGGTAACTGATTTTATATGTATATTACATATACATTGTGGATTATACTTGAGTTAGGATATTTTTTTAATTGAGTTTTTCTTTGGTTTGCCATTTGTTTGTATAGTCTACATTAAATATTTTTCAGTTTTTTTATGAGTCCTTAAGTAGAGAAAGTAATGCTGTAATGCACCTATTTTTTTAGTAGAAAAGAATGACTAGTTTGATTCTGTTCTAAAAAAATTTTTTTTAAAAAGTCTTATTTAACTTTATATTATTTTGTTCCATATCCTGGAAGGGAATGTGTGTGGACTGTATAGGAGGAAAAAAATCTGAGCCAAGTACTAACTACAGGGAGGATAAAAAACATGGTTGATGACCACAAACTCAAGTTTGAATCGCGTGCTTTGCAAGTTTGCCGCCTTCTGCATCTCGGTGTACTTGTCTGTACAATGATGACTTATAACCATTTGTCTGTAAAGCCTTACCTCCCGTGTATGTGGCCATAGGAGATCCACAGTCTAATTTGGGGGAATTGCCTTGAAGTGTTAGGACCCATCTTGTGGGAGGATTAAGTGAGGAAACCAGTGAACATGTCTGACAATTGATGACTTGAGGTTATCTGTATTTTATATCACACATTTTCCCCGTGCTGTCTTGATGTTTTCAGGACTGTGGTTTTATTGTAGTGCTACTGCTACTCAGTTTAACACAGCATATTTGTATAATGCCAGCTGTTATTTTACTAGATTGAAGGGCCGTGCTGGATTTAAAGTTGCTCCAGACAAGTTTCTCTAAGCATTTAAGACAAATATGCAGCACCTTAGTGCATATCTCACATTGCATCAGGTCAGCTTACGCCTTGGTGAGTTGCTGTTTGGTTATTAACAAAGGAATGTGGACTTACTTGAGTGTCTCGTGCTTTTAAAGGTAATGTTTCAGTGCTGTAGACTTTGTCCAGCCTTTGACGGGGTGGCTGCTGTAAGGGAACTCGGGGTCTGTTACTGTGCACTGATGGTGTTCATTTGCAGAGGAGGAAGAGGACGCTGCTTCGCTGAAGATGGACGAACACGGGAAGGGGAGTCGGGACAGTGTAACCCACACCTCAGGTAGGCCTGGCACGGCTTATTTTTGTTTCGTTCTGGCCACTCTCTAACTCTAAAGATGTTTGCACAGCTCCCCGGAGAAGTTAACTTGTTTGGTCTGTATGTCTTCTTCCTGAGAAGCTGCTTAGTCCCATTTAGGATGCATGAAAACCACTTGAGAAGGATTTATAAAGTAAGCCAATTTATACAAGGTATTCCTTCCTGAATTACTTTGTAATGACTCAATTAGCTTTCATTTCTGCACAAAGGAGATTTAGTTGCATAAATTAGCTTATCATCATTGAGGAAGTGTCACTGCTAAAGGACAGTTTATAGATACAACATGCAGTTGCTGTCAAACCTATAAGAATGTAATATAGACATCTGTGTATACTTTGTGCTTGAGCAGAACAGACTTCTGCCATTCAGAGACTAACAGGGGACAACAAGTTGCCCAGGGGACTGGCAATGTAGACATCTCTGAAAAGGTCAACTTGACACAGGCTCTGACAATCGACCCACAGCTCTGTCTTCTTTGATAAAAATCAGATAAACTTAAGACCGCTAATTGATCTGCAGCCTGTTTAAATGTTGGCCATGCATATCTTCATTGCATATGATTAACACACAAAGCAAATGAATTGGGTAAGAAATGCCAGAGTCCAGTGACAGCAGCTTAAAAAATTAGAAAAGGACACTGGTTGCCTGGAAGACTGGGATGGATGTTCTGCATTTCCACCTGGCACATGGCCTCAAGTACTAATTATGACCGAGACTGGAAAATAACTGCGTACATGATGTACAAAGTCACATGATGCGGACAACTTTTCTTGCTTGTTGTTATTTCCAAGGAGCACAAGATACTCTATCTGTAGTGCAAGCATGAGGTTGGTTTTGATAAAGCAGCAATTATTTTACAGTGGGGGAAGAGATGGCTGCCTTCTTATCAGGACTTTACACCTCTTTATAGCCACACGTCAGCGGGGGCGAGGTCTGCCCTGTCACCCCAGGTCCTGTAAAGAGCTGAAGCTCAGGTCACCTTCCTCTCACTGATCTGTCCATCCATCACTCTTTTGAGCTGTCAGAAGCAGGGTGGACAAGCAGTGTGTGTTCAGGAAGTAGCTTTCCCAAGGCCTTCCTACTGTGACATATGGAAAGGAAGCAGAGGCCTGATTCTGGACCTGGACAGGAAGGCAGGAGCAGGTTGCTGCACAAGGCTTGGGTTTGCTTTTTTTTCAGAAAGGAAACAAGGACAGTCATTAGATGTTAGCACTCCTGCCCTGTAAAACAGCTGTGAAACCTGGCAGCAAACAAAGCCCAGGGCACTGTGCTTGCTAGTAAACTCAGTATTTATATTTTCAGTTATGTATCACGAAGCTTCCACCAAAAGCATGTAGGTTTCTTTTTAAAACCTGTAAATGTGTAGAAGGTGGACACACCTGGTAGATAGACCTTCCACAATGCAAGAGGCCATGCTTCAGATGTTTGCAGGCTTTTCGGAAAGGAATCCAGTGCACAGATGTGCTTTTCATGCCATAGCCAGAAGGCACTACAATCCTTCTTATCTCTCGTGCCCTGGCGTGCTTTCAAGCCGCAGTTCAATCCTCTGCACAGTGGTGACCTTTGCTCATGTCTGTGCTGTCAGTGACTAGATGCTTGCCACACAAGGCGCTGAGCTGACAAGGGTGTTGCTATCTTGCTGAGCATCACATGACGTGAACTTCTAACCTTACTCAAGAATGTTATATATTTTTTTACATTGACTAATTTTACAAAAAAAAAAAAACGATCATGTTCTAATGTAAAATACAAAAGTAAACCTGAGTTCATCTTTTGTCCTGTAAGTCACTTCACTTTTATCGATCTTGCACAGATCATATACATATATAGGGATACAGATGATTCTGCTTGATTTTTTTGAACACTATTAAAAGTATGCTTCCCTTTGTAAAATGCTTGTCCAGTTTGCTGTACCTGGGAGAGGATCTCCAGTGACGTCACCGTGTTTCACTCATTGTCATTTTGTCTTCTGTAATCTTCCTTTGTAGACTGTCTGGTGTTCACATCTTCAGTTTATACTTTGGTAACAATTCTGTTAGCTTTCCTCAATATCATTTTATTAAGTTTCTAAGACCACATTGTCTAAATTTTTCAAAGGCTAGCTAACTTATTTTTTTAATTTTTTACCTTCTTTTAAACTAGCTCATGTCCCTCGGGACAGCACACATAACAAGGTGAACTTTGGTGTGGTCATTCTCAAAATATTGGCTGTGGTGTGGGTAGAGTGCTAGTAATCCACAGATAGACAGCAGAGCCACATTAACTGTGCTTCTCAATGTTCCATATTGTAAAACATCCTATACTAATCCACAGATAGACAGCAGAGCCACATTAACTGTACCTCTCAATGTTCCATATTATAAAACATCCTATCTTGGGGGCAGTGATGTTTCTCAGCAGGAGGGTATTTGACCAGCATATGCAACACTCTGCATTGGGTCCCCATCACCACAAAGCAAAGCAAAAACATCTCACATGGGTTATCTTCCAGGGCATAGGGGAAAAGTGCTCATTTTCTGTGATTTTGTCAACTCTGTATTTCTACACGACTTTTGACTATGTATGTTTAGACACACTTACATTTTAACAATAAACAAGAGGAGTTTCCTACTTTCCACAAACAAGATTGCTCCTAATTTTCTTACGCCCTGCATACTTTCCCTAGGAGATGGCCCTCTCCCCATTGTCGATGCTTTCTCTTCACACCTAGACCATCTCCACCATATTTACATCTAGCTGCTCAGTACACACAGGGGTCTTCACAGTGCTCACATGCGGGGCACAGAGTTGAGGTGGACTGTTGGGTCCCATCAGCAGCAGGATTATAGAAAGCTTGGTTGAGAATGCATCTCTCCCAGCACTGCCCCACCCCTGACTCTGTGGCCTCCATCCAGCAGTGAGGTTTAGTGAAGTGTTCCTGATGCAAATCCAGGGAGAGCTGCATCCTGCACACGGTGGGGGTCTCTCCCTTGCCCGCTTCTATAACTCCCATTAGTGTTAATGGGAGTCTCTCCAAGTGTATCCAGGGGAAGAGAAAGCCCAAAGTGATAAGAGTATGTATTAGAAATCACCATATACTTTTCTTTTTGTCCTTTCTTCCCTACCCCTATTTGAAAAAAAAAAAATCTATGAAATGAAAAGTCTTGTGAGAGGGTCTGAAGAAGGAGGAACTGCCTGGACAGCTAGGGACCCTTTGGATCCCACGGCTCAGCCAAAAATCTTGACTTTAGTTTTTAGCCCAAGTCTGTTTCTTCGTGTCTTCGGACCAAGCCTAAGGCTGAGCAGCATGGGAACACGGCCTGGCCCCTACTGGGAAAACCAGTTATGTAGACCTTCTGCCTCTTGGCTGAAACTGCGTGGAGGGCCTCACTATGAAATGATGTCATCCCCTCTGCTCTAATTCCTTGACTCTCAAGCTGACACTGACAGACTGCGTGGGGTGCAACATTTGACCCATTTAGTAGTTGATTTAATCTGACAGGAATGTTTCAACTTCTAAATCTCTATTTGTCTAAATAAGTGGTTTTTAAAAGAAATCAGTCACTTTATTATTAAGTGATTTTTTTTTCTTAAAAAAAGAAAGAAATTGACAATGTTTGGAGATATCTGACCAGCTGGAGTGCCCTCTAGTGTCCGTTTACAGAATTTATTTAATACAGGCTTGGGGGTGGGGGTGGTATGATGGGGGTGGCCAGAAGCTTTGTTAGCTCTTGGTTGCATTCCGGGACTGGACGCATCCCTGCTGATTTTAGTGCTTCAATCCCAAGTGCGAAGTGGAGAAGCCAATATGTCTGTCTCTCTGCCTCCTCCTCCTATCCTGTCCTGCCGCCCCCATTGTCCTCTCTCTTCCAATTTTTAAAAATAAAAATGAAGGGGGATTCTGTTAGGCTGTATTTTCTAGTCCTTGTTATTTCCTCACAAATGCAATTGAAAAGGCGCATCCTAGAACACTTAGAGCCCGTGTTATCCAGATGCTCTTTTCTAAAAAAGAAATGTCAACGACCTTAAGGAGAATTTTAAATCTTCTAAAATTAATACTTTGTGAAAACCAACACTGGCTAACCATGCTAATGTGACTCGCTGTGTTGGGATGGCCAAGAAGCCTGCTGTTTGAAAGCCATCTAGCAAAACTAAGATGACAGCCCTGATCTCGCATACATCTCCACATTATCCCCTCAGATTCGAAGATGACATTCCAGAGATGGAAGCTGTCAGCACACATGTGTTCTGCCTGGCTAGCGAACACACGGACATCTTATGTCTTAGTGATATTACTTGCATTCTTTTTTCCTGAACTCATCAAAACTCAATTATCATGAAATTAAAAACAGGAAGCAGTTCTCAGTGCAACAAAAGCACCCAGTGTATTTAACTGTGTGCTGTGTTCCGGGAGACCCGCACTGTGAGTGACAAAGCGTTTGTTACCCAGTTACTGCAGTACTGCAGAGCAGAGAGCACTAAATAATCAATCAGTTAATGGTGTGTATGGCAGTTTGAGCACATCACATCCATTGTGCTTATGCCGCTAGAAGGATGAGCTGATCGCTCCACTCTATGTCGCATGTTTATTCAGAGCCTAACGTCCTAGACCTGACTGACAAAATGGCAGTTTCAGAGTTGCAAGACCATCGTAGAGATAACTCTGAGAGACATCGAGTAGAGATGCTTTACTTATACTTGTGTACTGAAGTCTGCTGTTATTGCTATCGCTGCTATCAAGTGTTCTAAACTCTGTGAGATGGCTACTACCCATCTCATAGATACTGCTGGTTATGCTGTAAGGCCAATCGTTCTTCAGAACATGTGGCAAGGAGGCTTAGGGCTTCATAAAAACACACAGAAAGTGTCATGCTGTTCTGATGTGAATGCCATCACTGCAGGGTTTAGATTAAGAAGGAAGTAGAGGGAGGCACGAGAAACCAAACCTTTCTGAAACTATCTATGTGAACATGCTCAGAGGAAGGGCTCTTGTGGGTTCACTAGGAGGTTCTATGATTCAGACCAGGGCTGTTTAGACTTTCCGGCAGTCTGGGATGGTCCCTTCATTTCTGTTGGTTCAAGCCGTAACTCCAACTTTCTCTTTCTTTTTCTAGGAGATAGAAGCACTGATTATGCCAATTTTTACCAGGGTCTGTGGGACTGTACTGGAGGTCTTTCTGATGAGTTGTCCTTTAAGCGTGGTGATGTGATTTACATTCTTAGCAAGGTAAGAAAGTACCCCCAAAATGATAACTGTCACAAGGGAATACATAGCTCAGTTCCCCTGCGCTTGAACTTATAACAAGAGGGAAAAATGCCAATCGGAATTCTTCTAGGTTCTTGTTAACAATTGGGAGTTTGCAATAATTAATTATTTTGTCAAGTGAAATATAATCAGAATTTAAACACAATCAGATAACAGGATTCAACTTAGCAGTGTGTTTACCTATCACTGCAGCCCTTGGCAGGCGTCCGCTACTGCCTTCTCCAGAAACAATATACTTATGTGAAAGTTAACATTGTAAGGTATTGGGTTATTAATAATGTTTTTCTTGCTTCTTCCTTCTTATTCTTCTGTGTGCTTATTCTGAGTTTGCCTGCCATTCTCCACTGGAAGCATTGTGTTTATAGAAGTTTTTCATCTTTGTGTAAACACATTGGTGTTCCGACAATTTATAGGCAGTGCTTTTCTATTCAGACATGTTGAGGTAATTTTTTAAAGTTGAACCACTGTATTTGTAAGTGTGGCAAAGCATGTGGCCACAGACTCATCTTTATAATCATAAGAATCTTCGTCTCTGCTTTTGGAGACGCAGGGCTGCAGAACCCGTCATCTCTAAAACTCAGGGTAACTCACTCCTGCTACTGTGTATGGGGTGTCTTTATTTTCATTTAAAATTTTTCCTACCCTACCATAGGAATTTTTAAAAAGTGTCTACGTTTTAAGACTATCTTAGCCCCAAATGATGAGTGGAAATGATTTGAATATAAGCTGGGAAATGTCAAATAGGTCATCAGTCTAACACTTTTATATAATTGATCTGAGAAATATTTTAGATATTTTAGAGGGATAAGATTTATCAAATACAATGGGCATTTGAAAATAAGGTCACATGTATGGCTGGCACAGAAAATCTTGACCCAGCCGGTCATAGAATCTTAGAGTGGGTATCTTAATGAAGATGGGACTTGTTCTTGGTTCTACAAAGGAACCTGAGTCACAAGTGCAGAGGCAGCACTTGAGCTCCAAGACTTGATTCAGACTAGTATTTCCCTTCCCTCCCACTTAATTCCATACCATAGTAGAGTTTTCACAATATCAGGACTCATTCTAGGCACCAGGAACTCCATAGGAATACATAAGTACTTGTAGGTTAAGGAATACTTAAAATAACTTAATACAGATAGCAACGATCACAGCTTATTAAGATGTCCAAAGCCACGGCTCCTCACACAGTTTTCCTGCTCATTAGTGTGTTATTATTTGTTGTTGCTCCCAGAAAAACACATCCAGTTCTTGGAAGCCACAGGTAAGGAACCAGCCCCACTATGACCCACTGCCCCTACCAGGGATTGAACCCATGGTCTTTCTCCTGTTAATCAAGTGTTACAGCTCACCTAG
>NW_004949109.1:6484637-6490089 GCF_000317375.1 Microtus ochrogaster
CACCCCGTCATTTCCCTAACTGGCTCAGACTGGTCTTGAACTCCCATCATAACCAATTTGGCTGCAAGCGTATAAAATTACAAAGTTGACTAATTTCTCTTTAAAATTTCAGTTTCTAGGGGTTGGTGGCATAGCCTTTGTGCCCCTTTTGCACATATGGAGCTTGCAAAGCCCACGTGGATGTTCTAAGGCTTTTTTTCATGAGTAGCATGGGCTTACCTCCCTTCCACCATTCCCTGTCCATGTGAAATTAAAAGTGTAGTCCTAGTGTGTGCTGAGCTTCCAGAGTGCTGAGGGTAGAGGTTCAGTCCTCAGATACCTGTTTTGTAGAGACTGTAATTTTTTGTATAAATCTAGATTTAAGAGCTTGGGTTAGAGGCGGCCCACTCCCGGGCGGTGTTCACTTCTGTCTGAACATTTTCAAAACTGTTATCTGGGCGAGAACTGTCCTCCTTCTCCAGAGCTTCATAAGGCTTGATGTTCCAACGTTAGTCAGTCTCTTGGGCATTTTAGCTGGGACTAATTTGGGTTTTTTGAAAGAAGAGCCAAGTGATTTAGTGCTTGCAGTCAGTAGTTGTGGACCTCGAGAATGAGTGGGGTGCATGGTTAGGATAAAGAGAACAGCTGCCCCACTCCCTGACAATCCCCACATCCGCAGACTGCTGGGGCTGTTGACAGTCTGCCTGCTTTGGACTGAGTACTCGCCCTGGGCAGGTTCAGAAAGGAACTCCAGGGACTCTCTCGCCAGTCCTTTCATTGCTGTAACCTCACAGCCCTATCCAAACCTTGGCAAACGCAGACCTTACGTTAATACCTTAACTGTGCTTGATTTCCAAATGCTTGAAAAAACAGATTGAGACCTCAAGATTTTCAGAAGAGAGTAATGAATTTCTGGGTCAAGATAGGACCAGTATTGTATATTTTTAGAAGGATAAAGCAGTTGGGTTGGTGAGAGTCTCACCAGATGAAACTGCCTGCATTTACCCTGACAACCTGAATTGAATCCCTGAGGCCCACACAGTGGAAGGAGGGAGCTGACTTCCAAAAGTTGTTCACACACTAAATAAACATTGATTTTGATTTTTTAAAAGTATAAGCAGTATAAAAATCACTACTATTTCATATGCCTAGAAATTTGTTTAGTCTTAGAGTATTATCTAGATTTCTGTGATGATGGTATGAAATTTTTACCATTTTAATTTATTTTTTACACCATCTAGTGGCTCAGAATGAGTGGTGCAGGTAATTGTAGCTAATGTGCACAATCAAAATGGTGTCATTAATTCAACTTTAAATCTAGCTATGGGTTATTACTTTCCCATTTCATGTCAATAAAGTATTAGCATTAATCATGAAAAATTTTGTTCATCATTTTGAATTGTGTGGAGACTGTATACACAGGAAGAATATATTTTAAGGAATCTAGCATAATATTTGTGGAGACATAGAAAATGAATACTTTGTGAGAAATCAGTGTTGAGACATTTTTAATAAAACCATTTAAAAGATTTTAAAGAAATGGTACTTAATCTTAGGAATGTATTGACTTTTAATTTGAAATATGACCACCGATTTGACTTACTTCCCACAAGTTTGTTGGTTTTGAATGCCCTTTTTAAATAGGCAACACAAAGTAGTTTAAGGAAAGATATATTCTTTTAATATAAATATTTAGACAAATCAAAAATTAAATGCCATGCTTTCTAATGAAGAGTGTTTTACTTTTGTAAAAATAATGATTAAAAACATTTCACTAATTTGTCAGTTAGACTATTTTCATTATACAGCTCTATGGAATACTCTTTATTTTTAGATTTCTTTTTTTCTTCCCCCTTCCTCCCTTTTGTCTCTCTCTCCTCCTCTCCCTCTCTCCTTCCCTCCTACCTCCTTTCTTTTTCATGGAACCTTGATGGCATGTCAGCTGTGAGCTCAGTTAGCCTCAGGGGGACTTACATTTTCAGCCTCTTTTGAGAGTTATACAGATCTTAACCACCACCGCCACCCTATTTTTTTTCTTCAGTAAAAATCAAATGTTGCAATAAAGAAGAGCAGGCAGACACCCTGCCTTTCCCCTTCCCTTTTTAACGTTTTCCAATTAGTGGCTGTCATGTGACCCTCAGGCTGAGCTAGCTCCTCCTTCAAAGTAGCTGGCATTTTCTTAGTTTCAACCTTTGAACCTCACTAATAATAAATCTAAATGCTGTTCGCCTTAAATGAAGACAGTATCTTTTTGCTTTATCATTCTCTTCATATAAGGTTGATACTTTTTAAAAGATGTGTTAAAAATAATTCAGTATTTCAATGTAGATTTAAAAATCTTTTTTCTTCTCCTACAAAAAAAAAGACAACACATTTTCAGGGACAGATGAAGTATAATTTGTGATTTTTATGATAACTGTTTTGTTGGTGAATTAACTCTGGAACACACAGCATAATCTCAGATTTTTTAAGAGAGGAAAAGCCATGTTAGAGGTAGAAATCTTTTAATTTTTAATTTCAGTTGTTGGCTGGAATCTAGTTGTTTAGAAAATCATGCTAAATATTTTACTATCTGTATCTCCATTTTATGTTTCCCAAACCATGGACACAATCTGGTAGCTAATAGTATTTTTCTGGAATCATGTTTGTGCAATATTCTAATTTCATCAGTGGGTTCCGGGTCACATAGCAGCAGGCCAACTCTTCTGCCCATGTTCCTCTTTGGTCCTGCAGGCCTGGCTTGCTGCTTTGTATTATATCCTTTGGCAGTTTATCTTTTCAATCTGTACTTGTTAGTACATTGCTAACCACATTCTCAGCCTTACTTTTCAAGCAATAAATTATGTTTAGAGTTAGAAACAGACAAGCTATCGTTCTGCAGGAACAAGGCATGCTACTGAGGACTCCGGGATCTTTCCTTTCATCAGAGGCACACATGACTTTAGCTTTGAAACCTTTAAAAATATTTTATTAAGACCAAAACAGGAAAAGTGGATAAAACGGTGGTTATGAATGTACAATAAAATGCATTTGAGGTTGTGCTGGTTGGAGTTGTAGGCAGTACTTCATGTGTGTTTGGTTGATATTTCCCCGTGACTGGTAAATTATGACTGTGTTGAACATTTGCTTCTTGTTAGAATACAAAGATTTACTTCGTATGGCTTCGGGACTTCGAACCTATAAAATAAATGAATCAAAAGTCTCACTGGCAGGAGAAACGCAAAGTTGGTTTTTGTTTTGTTTTAATATCTAGTTATTCCAGGCTGTCATTTGTGATCATATGGCCTAGGGTACCACAAATAGGATGGCCAACCTCTGAAGAGTGACCAGGACAGATCATGGAGTCAGCTGTGGTTGACACTGATCTAGCACCAAGTGTCATTGGATTCTGTGGCCTTTTAAAAAGGAGGAATGTTTTTCTCTTGTGGTTGTGTTTTCTTGGACCTGTCAGCCTTTTGCTTCAGTACTGCTCCTCTGGGTGCTAGGGCCCAAAGCATCATGTAGCCCGCCTCCTCCTCCATGCCTGCCTCTCCAGCCTTAGAAGCTCTCTGCTGACTTACTCCAGTCCCACTCTCTGAACTCCTGCTTTTGCAAGCGTCATATTCAAACATTTCCCCATTTCCTCCTCCACAAAACGGAGGCAGCCTTCTCTTCTGGAGCACGGCTGATGGGTGAAAAGGAATATAGCTGTGGAGGCCCGCTGGTGGCCCAGTGCTTGCAAGGACTTGAAAGAGGATGAGCAAGAAGACAGTGTCAGAGGTTCCTGTGAGCCTTGTAGCATGGGAGGGGCCGCCATGAGAAGTACCCAGGTGGCAGGGACTACAGGAGTTTAATTCTGTGCTGAATAACCAGGCTTGTGAGAAGCAAACCAGAGCCATGAAGAAAAGCATCACATTGTGGGGTTTTCTTGTTTATGTTTTAATCTTTGTTTTTAATCTTAAATTGAACAGTCTGTGATCTCTTATGTCCTTTTGCCCCAGCTCTATCAGAAATCAGGAGCTCACTCACGCCGTGTGTGCCGTTGCTTGCTTTGCCTTTACCCCCTTGTGATGTCTCCTCACCTCTGTAACAGGAAACTAGAACCTCCTGCATGATTGATAGGTGGGAGAGAGTCGAGACAGATTGCTGATTAAGGGACCTTGGGGTTTAGCCATAAAGAAATCAAGAGCATATACTGCTCTTGCAAAGCCTGAGTGGTTCCCAGCTCCAAGTAGCTCACAGAAGCCTGTAGCTCCAGCTCCAGGGGGATCTGATGCCTCTGGCCAGGTAGACAGCTGCACACATGTGACTGTACTCCCACATACATGTAATTAAAACAAACTTTAAAAAGAAAAGCCTTATAGAATAGGTGTTTAATAAATTAACAAATGACACGTGTTCATAGTTGAGTGGTTAGCTATTAAAAAACAAAAACAAAACTAGAAAAAGTTCCAGTCTTCTAATACTTGCTTTTTTTTTTTTTTGCAAGATCTACTTTGCTTTTTGCTTACTGTGTTAAAACACTCTGACCAAAAACCATCTTGAGAAGAAGACTTTCTTTCAGTTTACACCACTTGCAGATCCATCATTTAAGAAGGTCAGGGCAGGAACGGCAGAGAAAAGCTGCCAGTGGCTCACTCTCTGGCTCAAGCTCAGCTACCTTCCTTGGCAGCCCCGACCCACCTGCCTCAGGATGGTACCTCTCACAATGGCCAGATGGTGGAGGCCATCCTTCCCCAGGCTTCTGCTTCCAGAGACTGGGCTGTGTTAGCTGGAGGGGCAGGGCGGAGACGGCGGTCAGAGGCTGTTTTGGTGCCTTGGTGGCTGTGCTCCTGATGCTTTGCTTTCATAATTCCTGGAGAGGGAGGAGAAGGTGATGGGAGGTGGACACACAGTGCAGTGTCCCAGGCACTTGCTGAGCGTGGTGCACTTTAAGGAACGAATCTGTGGTTCAGTCTCACAGGTTAGGAAGTCAATGCCTGGTAAGGTTTTTATGTAGCAATTACCTACAGACATAGCTAGTCAGTTCCTTCTCTGGGACTCAGCACTGATCCCACCCTTTTCTTTCCCATACTGGCACTATGTGAACCTTCAGGTTGCCTTTTTGACATTTTATATCAGAAGGTTAATGGCAAATATCTCACCCCAATTCTATATAACATAGACATAGATCGTTGAAATTATCCCTTTTTCCCCTCTCAACAACTATCTGTTGAGCACCTTCTGTACAGAATACTAGTCTGAGCTGGATCCAGGGAAGCTCTGAGTGACTTTCCCTTGCAGGATCCTGAGCTGGGTGGCAGAGGCAGCCAGGCTGAGAACAGAACTGCTAGTAACGCCCTCCTGGGCTGCATCTGTGCAGGGGAAGGCGGGAGAGGAGCGAGCACACACTGCAGTGGTTGCATATCACCATAGAACCTTCATCTGGCGATGGATGGAGATAGAGACAGAGACCCACACTGGAGCACTGGACTGAGCTCCCAAGGTCCCAAGA
>NW_004949109.1:6490471-6507971 GCF_000317375.1 Microtus ochrogaster
GGTGGGAGGAGGGGGAGGGAAATGGGAGGCTGGGAGGAGGGGGAAACTTTTTTTTTCCTTTTCTCAATAAAAAAAAAAAAAGAAATAAGAAAGGGTTTTAGGAAACTGGAGCCCGAACTAGAACTTCACTTTGCTCATTCGACAAGTATTTAAGTGTTTGCTTATTTTTTTGTGTGTGCGCTAGAAATAAACTCCTGTACTCTGAAAGGCAGGCAGAGGGATGCTGTGGAAAGCAAACCATCACCTTTCGAACCCAGTCTTCCCTGTCTTATGCTGCTGCTGTTTCCCTCCAGTGCCTTGGGTTTAACCACATCTGCTCTCCCTTGGAAAACAAGCACAGACCCTGTATTACTAATGGTTTTCCTACAAAAAATTGCAGGACCCCACCATAGAATCATGTGCTTCTCCATAGTCAACATTAGGATTACCAGCATCCCTTCCCACTTCCTCTCCCCTGCTCCTCCTCTCCCGTCCTCCCTGCCTCTCCTTCCTTCATTCTGAACTTCCTGATATAAACACCACGTCTTAAAGTATTTTTGTATTTAGCCAATGCCTAATACAATGGCAGATATTTAAAATGCATTTACTAAGTTATAGTTAAAAATAGGAAAGACTTCTGACTTCTTAAGAAAATATGGAATCACAAAGCTAGGGAACCATTAGTGCAAGCCTTTACAAGTGAAGAAATTAAGGCTCAACATAATTGGGGAAAACCAAATAAAGATCAAGGATGGAAGACGTACACCCCGCAGAGGCTTTCAAAGATGATGGGTTTCTGCAGCGGGACTTGTACCTTGAGCCTGCGCTGCCTGGCAACCAAACTCAAAACAGAAGAGCTGGGGAGCTGAAATTCCTTTCAGCCAAAAAAGGAGGGCCTTGACTTAGCCCAGCATTGGCTGCTTTGAAATGCTGTGTTCACACAGGAGTCTCTAGACTGAATGCATGGGTGATCGAGCCTCAGAAATTTTTTCCAATAAGTACAAAAAAAATGGACAGGGGCAGGGAATGACCTCAACAGTAACAAAAAGTTTATAAAATTGTAACTGAAGATTTCATTAAGGACATTTTGCAAGGACCCAAGTATATAATAATTAGAATTATTGGTTTCTATGAAGTTGGATTATTGTAGTCCCAGTGAGGAACAGAAGAATAAAAAGCAGCTCGGAGATTGCCCAGAAGAACCTACTTCATCTACAGAAGCTGGGAAGACAGGATGAACCCAAGATGGAGATGAGCTGACGACTGCACAGATGCTTCCCCCGAGATACCGACTGCCCCTTCACAGGGCTGTGCCCTGACATTGTCAGTGCTTGATCCAACTCAATTTACTTCTTCAGAGAAAGAGAGTGAGGTGGTTCTGGTTCCAAAGGAGACAGGTACCTTTCTTCCTGGAGATCAGGAGGGAGCTCTTTCGACAGAGCATCTCATTGAGTGTTTTGGAGAACAGTAGCCAGCAGCCTGACGCAGGCAGGGGCCACACACTTCAGATTACATGAGCTCCCTGGTCATGGATCAGAACAGGTGTTTGGAAAATGACTTTTATATAAATATATATGAAGAAACATGTACTCCTATTAGAAATTGAGTTTTTTTAAAAATTAGACACTTGGTACACCATGCAATGTGAGCACGGGTCCAGGCTTTTATCCAGTGTCTAACTTACAGGGCGTCTATTACATATCCAGTATCATGGGGCATAGAGAAGAAAGCAAGGTCTTAACTCTGACCTCAGCAAGTTTGTTCTTTGAAGGGGTAAAACTGAGGTATGTTAAATCCACTGATGAATAAAAGCTCAGCTTGAAGTAACAGGTGTTAGTGTGTGTCCAGTAATTCAGCATAAAAATCATGACAGCTGAGTGACTGAGTTGAGTCTTGGGCACTGGACAGGATTGACCAAGGGAGGGGACTCCCTGGGAAGGGAGCTCCATAAACAGAAGCAGGCTTGGATGCAGAAGCAGGTGCGACCAAGCCGACCACAGAAGTGACAGGAAGCAGGGCTACAGAGGGAACAGGCTAGGCAGAGGATTTTGTGGTTACTGTCCTGAGGAGAGAGCCTCAGTTTTTAAGCAACAGAGTGAACAGATGCGCAGAGGGGCAAGGGTGACAGTACAGGGAGCAGGGACAGCTGGGCAGGGTGGGTAAACCCAGGAGCAGTCATGGAGATGTGAACTGGCAGGGGAAAGGCCCTGACACTCCAGCCCCCTCTGCTGAGCTTTTCCTGGAGTCCCTTCTTGCTCAGCATGGCCGTATGTACCTCACACCATTGTAGCTGTCGACTGTGAAAAATGTAAAATCAGTTTGTCAGGTCTCAGAGATGTAAACTGAAGCTTGCTGGGAGAATTAAACTCTTACTAGATGCCTTCTTGCTTATCCATGTTTCTCCTGCTAGTAAATGAAATGGACGATGCAGAAAGAGAAAGAGCTCTGTGAATCGGGAGAACTCAGTCACACCTGAGTTGTAAATAATAAACCAGGGAACTGGATTCCACAGCCATTGCGAGCTCAGCAGAGCTTTGGGAAACATCTTCTAGTAGTGGGATTTGGGTATCATGGAGAACCATGGGAATCAATCATACCCATATCCTCCTCCAGCAGGTCAGGAAACCACTGACATAATGAGAAAAAGAATTCATACAAGTTCTTAAATATACATGCGCACGCACACAGACATACACACCTAAAGATAAATTTGAAGCAAACCTTTTATATTTAAAACATTGGCTTGGTTTTCACATTGCTATTAGAAAAACTTACCATAGTGAATATATGGAAAATAAAGGGTAAACCCATTGATTCTTAAAGTCACCATGCTTAATATTTTGTAAATGAAGTTACTTTGATTTCACATGTTCTGAAACATGGATGTATGTTCCGACAAAGGGCACAGCAGCAGCCCAGCATTTGAAGCACTTGTTGACCGTCCCTAGACCCCGTCAGCGCCTGGGGTTTCTGTGAAGCAGCATTTGTTCACTGTCTGATTTGCAGAAAGTGGATTAACATGCTCGAGAAAGGAGGGCCCAGCACCGATAAGGATTTAAGTAAACTTGGGAATTTTCTTCAAGTATAAAATAAAGCACCAGCAGGGCGGGAAGACTGAGTCAATAGGCAAGTGTGAGTATGTGTTTACTATTGTGTTAGGCGAAGTCTGTTTCTATTCGTCAGAGTTGGTCCTTTTCCCCAGCCTTCCTGCACAGCCACGTTCATTCATCGCCCAGTAAATACTAGCTATAAACAGATGAGATGACGTCAGTGGGTTGACAGTTGTGACGTGGGTGTCGGACTGCGAGCATGCATTGCCGTCTCACTATTATTTCCTGGATTATTGGGGGAATTTGACTTTGTTTTTTTGCTTCTGACTGCCACGTTACATTTTGCCTGGAAGCCATCCATTCCGCTGATAGCAAATTCCTTTTGAGTGCTATTTTTCTACAGTAAGCATCACTACACCTCTGGATCTTGATAGCATTACTGCGGGAGCAGAAAGCGGCTTTGTATTAGTAATTACCTAACATTGTCAGAAGCTGACTGCAGGCCTCTTCCCAGCGATAACAGAATAACCACATAATGTAGCGCTATAGTGCATGATTAATAGAAAATAATTACACGTCCTACAAAGGGATGTAATATTTCTTATAAATTGACTAAAATGGTTTCCTGTAGATTAAAGGACTCTTCATTATTTTATCAGTCCTCCTGAGGTAGTCACTTGCCTATGTTAGCATTCAGTTGAGGGTGAAGGATACCAGATGGCAGACCTCGTACCTGAGATCTCGAGTGCCATCAGATGACGTGATGTTTCCTAACCTGTCAAGATTTAGATGGCAGTCTGGTATGGGCCATCCTCTCTCCCGCTCACCTCCTCTTCTCTTATTTTCTTTTTTATTTATTAATAATGTTTGAAAGCTATCTTTTAAATAATCCACCAGTGACTGTCTAAAACAATGCTATAATTAGTGTGTGGATTTTCAGACCACACAGTATTTATTGACGGCACCGTGTCCACCATTAACCAGTCGGTCATTTATAATAACATATGTTTGGGGCAAAGAGGCCGATTTCGTCCTTTGGAAGGAAACGTTGCAGAGTGTTGGATCTTGACGCTGAGGTTTAGAAAACTGTTAGAGGCCAAGGAGCATTTTCACCCCAATTTATGGGCTGCAGATGGTTTATTGGGATTCATGTTGCTCAGGGGGGCTCATGCTCCTGTTTGCAGCCTCGTGACTTACTTTGTCGCTGCAGTCACAGCCATGGATCTGCCTCCTGGATTTTTGTCCCACTCAATTTTATCTTCTCTCTTAATTTCACATGGGAGTATTATATTTTTATTATTAATGAATATAAAACAATATTCTGGTTTTTAGTGAATATTCTGGTTTTTTTCTGAATGAGATCTGATATTTTTAGAGCATTTTCATGAGGTGTGTATTTCATAAGTTTTTTTGTTATTTTAAATGAAGTGAAGCATTTAGGATTACTGTAGTGTAACACTTTTCTTTGAATGTTACATGTAAGGGATCCGTTTACAGCTGAGGAAGCCCCCCCCCCTTGTTGTCTGCTACTGTGCTTTCTAGTTAATTGCCCCTATTGTTCTACCATATATAGGACCAGACTTTGTCAAGTAAAGTCTCTCAACTGCCCTTGGTCAATGAGATCTTAATTTGAAGGTTTATGCTCTTCTCAGGAGGTCCTTAGATGACAGCACAGATTATCACCAAAGTAGAATATTATAAAGTTCTACGAACTTCCTGACTTCTATTTTGAATCTGACCCAGGATGAGTCCTGTTCCTTGATAGCAAGTTTGTGTTCGTGGTCTGCCTTCCCACAGGATTCTTTCTGTGTCTGCTATTCTCCTATTGGCAGGCTAGACCCTTGCTCTTCTGATGTAATAAGTTAAAAAAAAAAAAAAACAAAACTGGTATTGGCTAAGAGTTTTCACACTCAGACTTACCCTGTTAGTCCGTTCTGGTATCTTACAGTGCAGACCTTTGACCTTTGATCTGTAGAGGCTTACGTACGTTTGTTTTCTCAGGCATTAGGCTCCAGCTGCATTCATTGCCTTAAACACCGAATCAGGGTGGTTTTATTAGGTTCCTATAGAGTACAATAACTGCTGGTCCAGCTTTCAGTAAGTGGGTATTCCTTTTGATAAATGTGCCTCTTCTAGATTATGCGCATCATCGCTGAGTTCCAGACTCAGTGTTCTCGTTGCTTAGACAGTTTTGTCCTCTAAGGTCACACGTCAGCGAACTTTTAAATCCAACACCTTTAGTCACTGCCTCGAGAGCCAGTGCTGCGTCCATATGAGAAGAAGAAGTAACAGGGTTGGCCGTTTCGCCCCTCTCCTTCCCTTTGTTCTTCCAGTAAGCCCAGTTCTGCTATTGCCCACCACTTTAAAAGAACCCATAGATTTTTTATCCTTTAATTTATAGGTAGACTGTCTGTCAATACATACATGCTAATGTTGCTACATTCGTATTGAAGAATAGCATAATTTTCCTTGTGATGGTCAATAGCATACAAATCAATATGAATGTTAAGCCTGCATGCCTATCAACCCTCCCTCCTCACATATAACTCAATGTGCATATGCACATTTATCTATGACTCAGATGTTGGAAAACCAGAACCTATTGAATTACTTTGGGGATTGATTTTAAAAATTTATCTTACATGAAAAATTAAATTTGGGTCCTAATGCTTGTGCAGAGTATTGCTTTTGGAAGATATTGTTCTTGAAACTTGTAATTCATTTTACTTGTTTGTATCTCACTAAACATAAATAAATTTGAGATAAAAATACATTAGTCAATCTGGCAGACATATGAGGCCAGTTAAGGAGGGTTCACAATGCCTAAAGCAATGGTGTGTCTGTCAGTGGAGAATAAAGCAGAGAAAAGGAAGGCTTGGTTTGGGTATCCCACATTGTAAGGTGCAGAACACCTCATCAGTCACTCTGTTCACAGATTGATATTTTGTCTTTCAACCTGGAGAGACTTTTGTTTCCTGTTGATCTTCCATTCTGTGAGCAGACCTCACATCACCTTTATCCCCCGCCCAAGCTTAGGCAGTCCGGAATCAAGAGAAACAGCAAAAGCTTTGGGATATTATTTTCAAGAAATCCACTTGTGAATAATTTTGTCTTGGTATTTGTGAACTTTCACTACTTTGTTTATTCACCATTTTATCACTTCAAATATATTAGATTTTCTTAAGAAGGGTGTGTTTCTGAATTCTAAACCATCAAAATTTCATTAGAAATTATGAATTTGCCATCACACACACACACACACACACACACACACACACACACACCGCACACGTGATTTTTATCCTTCCTAGATAATAAACCTTTTGAAGGCTTATGTAGTTCCCCCAGCTTCCTTAGCCTTACAGCTAGGAGCCAGTACACAGGGCTGCACTGTCTGGAGAGACCAGGAGTCCAGACGCTGCCTCCTGCACCTCTCCTTTCCTGTGTCCTCACACGAGCCACTGCTCCTGCATTCTGCCAGGGTAATGAACAAGTTTTGTACTTGCCAACAGTATGACTGGTGGGGGGTGGGGGGGGTTGCTTGTTTGTTTGTTTGCTTTGGTTTGGTTTTGGTTTGTCCAGAAACAAAAAAGATGAAAATGTTCCATTTGCAGCTCCAGCTCTTGTAACTTTATAAAAAGAAACATTTCTAAGAAGTTGCATACAAGCAACATTGTGCTTACACCAACCTAAAGGTTAATACTGCATATTGTTTTCAATTAGGAATACAATAGATATGGCTGGTGGGTAGGAGAAATGAAGGGAGCCATTGGCTTGGTGCCTAAAGCCTACGTAATGGAGATGTATGATATTTGAGAGTCCGGGTAAGTACATTTTAATCCAATATTCTGTAATAGCTCTATGTTCTCTAGGTCTCTTTCTTCTGAGGCTTTGCCTTTTCAAGTCTTTGTAGCCTTCTGATAACATAAGCATGGTGCCCCAAATCTGTTTTTGTTTGGGTTTTGGTTTGGGTGTTTTGTTTTGCTTAATCTTTAATTTTTAAAAATAACTTTAGAGAATTTCCTTTGGGAGCGAGCAGGCAATGTAGGGAATGTCCTTTGGTAATAACCAGCTGTGTTCTCAGAGGAGTCCTTGCTAGCGAATGCCATTTTTATGGCTTCTGAGGAGATGAATTGAGAAATGTTGAGCAAACATTCATTTTTGTTCAGCTAAAATGTTATGGTTTTTTTTCTAAGCAGGAGAAATAAATCAACATTTCTACTGAAGAAAAAAAATAAAATGAACTTTTTATAAAATCATCTTTTCCTTTTTGCCCACAGGGAAGTCTTCTGTCTGTCTGCACATGCTCTGGATTCGGAAACCCCCAAAGCCTGAGTGATTGACACAGAGCTGCCTTCCTTTGGTTGAATATTCCTGTCTCCTCTGCTATTCTATGTAGTTACTCATTAAAGTAATCTAAATGTCAGATTAAGTTAGATACAAGCAGTACGTATAAGACCTGTTGCTGTTTTTGAAATAATAATTAGTATTAATTTGCCCATTTGGTTTGTGTGGGAAAATTCACGGTGATTGTATTCTACTTTTAGTTACTGAAGCTGCCAGTGAGGGTTGCTGTTTCTTTGTCATTGGGCATCAGTTATTCTTAGTGTTGCGTATAATTTCATCATTGTAAGTTTTGAGTCGATACTAAAGACTTCTTTAAAGCTGTATGGACAACTTAATAATTTTTTCAAAAAGTAATAACATGTTTTCATTTTTTAAAAAGTTGTACAAATTGGCTAGTTTACCTGCCGTTAAGAAAGAAAAAAAGGGATAGCATTTCAAGTGGAGGGAAAGTGGCAGCTTGCTGTCACTTGGTACACACATGTAAACCAGAGCTAGGTTTGGGCAAGTACTTCAGTATCTTAATTTGATTATGGGCTTGCCAGTGTTTTCTACTATAATTTTATTTAAACCTAACAGAATCAAAGGTTCATAAGAAAGCCCATTTTACTACCGATGCAATGGCATAAACAACTTGAGCGTGTTTTCAAAGTGCGAGGACACGACGGGCACTGCCAGCTTCCTGCCTCGTCATTGCCACGCTGTCCCGCTCCCGCTGTTGTCTCCCGTGCTTCTCCAGACCCCGCAGAGAAGAAGACTCAGAATGGGAGGGTAGCATAGGTTCCTGTTGCTGTGTGGGTAGGCTTGCAGAATCCTGTCTGTCCCCTTCTGTACAGAGTGGAAATGATAGTACTTTGAGCTGTCTCTGGAGGTGCCAGGGTAGCCTTACTCTGTATCAAAGGCACAGTGGTTGGATATTCTGCAGTAGATGTGATCTACTATTGAATAGTCCTTTAGCAGGTCCTAGCTTTTGCTTAGCTTTTCAAAGAGGAATGCAAATGAACTGATAGGATTTTAAGTCTCCACTGTCTATGTACAGCTCTGTTTACAAGCAATAGTAGAGAGTGTTTATTTTACCTTATTCTGTAAATGTTGTGATCACTCAGTTTCAAAACTAAAAGAAAAAAACTTTAACTTTAGTTGTGAATAAACCCAACCAACCTTGTCCAAGTCTTCAGAAATTGCATTTGTACAAGGACCCTTTTCCCATTAGAGTGTCATTTAAATAGGTTAAAATCACCGTGGCAGAAGTTAGGCAGGTAGAAATGAGCTCAGTGGACTGGCTTTCAGAGCCTGTGTGGTTGAAAAGCAAAGCCAAAGCCTGGCCTGTGGGTGCAGGTTGTGTGCCTTTACCCTGAGTGGCCAGGAGATGGCAGCAGCTCGTCATTTGCACGGGGACTCACTTGGGAACCCCTCCCCCACACGGGCAGCCTGAGAAGCCCTTAGATTTTGCCTCCTTTTCCAGTTATTCCAGGAGAGGGAGTCCTTTGCCAACTGATGGGCAGCATTTCCAGTACAGAAGCATGGTGCTGCTTCTGTCCGCACCGCCTCTGGCCTTTGTTCTTTTTATAACCTGAATATACATGGGAGAAAGAAGGTTGGAACCAAAGGCTTTTAAAATTGGGAGAAACGAGAAAAACTGCTGTTCCTTGCGATTGGTCTGTGCTTTCTGTTCACTTGATGCACTTGTTCTTGTGCTGTGAGGAAGTTTCTCTTCACCCGTGATAGTACATCACATTCTCCTCAAGATCGTAATAACATCATTAATGTGAATTTAAACAACGCAGCTTGTTAGAAAATATGCTAATTGTTATGTTCTCATTATGTTTGCTTAGCTTTTATTTGTTTTTCTATGAACAGTTAGAGAGCTAATTTTTTTGAAAGGTGATTGTAAGTCATATTTTATATAGCATTTTGCTTGATCGTTTGCTCTGTACTGAATTTGTACTCTGTTGCCATTAGATCTTACAATAATGTTCCACTCTGCAAATTTTTAAGGTTCAAATAAAGTTTAATTGTTTGCAAACTGTTATGATGCTAATAATTCAACAGCCTGCTGTGTTACTAATGAAATTACTTTGTTATGATTAATTTGGAAAATAGTGTGTTGATTGTAGTAATTAAACACAACAAGGTGAAGTAAATGATTCTAATGCCATCTGGCCTCCAAACGGAATGAAGAAATGAAATAGGGCTGTCATCTGAATTTATTCAAAGAAGTAAGCATCATACAAATGACTTTCGTTGCTATAGGGTTTACGCTTAACCACAGCTAACTCCATTGTGCTTCACCACTTTGTGGCATATGACATGGTGTTTTGTTTTGTTTTATTTTTCTATGGAAAATAATGTTGGCTGGTCCAGCAGTTGTTCTGAATACTTGCTTTTAAGCTGATTATTTTAATCATAACTTAATTACAGATAATTACATACAGTACATAGGATCATAAGGGAAGAATCACTTTTCAACCATCTGTAGGTAAAACAGATACATGTGGGTCGTTTGTTTTCTGTCAGTGTATGAATACTGTTAGCCCTGCACGAGTAGCACAGCTCCCTTCCAGTCACTGTTGCAGCGTTTGTAGGTAAGGCTTTACTGCAGCTTCTCCCGATTTTCCTCTCACCAACTCTGATACCACCGAGGCTCAGGATTAGAAACAGAGCTGTGTTACACACCAGAGGTTCGGATTCCGAGAGCAGTCACAGGACAGAGGCTGACCTGAAGGGAAGTGTGTGTCGTGTGAGAAGTTGAACTTGGTCAGTGGTGCTGAGTGAAGCTTTGTGAGTGTGGGTCACAGCGCCACCAGACCCCGGGCCAAAGGACAGTGGCTGTTTCAGAGGTGGAACAGCCATCCAGAGCAGCCTTGACCACATGGCAAAGCAGGAATGATGAGATAAAAACATGATCAAGGCTTGGGAGGCCCAGCTGCATGCAGAGGTTAGAGGATATATACATACATTCTGTAAAAAAAAAAAAAAGTTTGTCAAGCATAGTGACATTGTCTGTCACTAAAATCTTGAGTATTTAAGATACAGAAAAACAAATCTTGTTTTTCCCTTACCATTTTAACCCATATTCAAATACATAGCAATTTGTCCACTATCTGAGAAAGCTCATGCCGTCATGAACCCACCTCCGGAGTGTTTGTTTGTTAGAATCCTTTGATGTCAGACACACTCACAGAGCGGTGTGATGACAGTAACATGAAATGGCATTTCATTCATGCCACATTTGAGGGACCCTTCCATGTTTTACCAGTACATTCTACTCTCGCCACTTAGATACAACCCTGAGATGTGGTGTGGCATGCTGCAGGGCATCTGTTATGCTTCAGAAAATACCTGGGAGCCAACTTGATACCCTACAGTAGGTTAAGACCTGAGATTTAAGAAGGTGGGGGATCTGCCAGGCAGTGGTGGCACATGCCTTTAATCCCAGCACTCTGGAGGCAGAGGCAGGTGGATCTCTTTGAGTTCGAGACCAGCCTGGTCTAGAAGAGCTACTTCCAGGACAGGCGTCAAAGCTACAGAGAAACCTTGTCTCAGAAAAAAAGAAGGGGGAGGGATTTGACCGCTGTACCCAGAAAGAGAAACAAAACCGCACAACCTTCCTGCAGTTGGCAACCTGCTTTCCAAGGATGCTCTTTCAGTACATAGGCAGTCCTTTTCACCGAGGCTTTAGCAGCTGGTCTCCTGACTACATCGTTGTGAGCACCAGGTTCGTCAGGAACCAAGTATAGTGAGAGTGTAAGTGACTTCGAAGTTGAGCTATGGCATTGCGTTAGCCATTTGTTCAAGGTTGTGTGACTTTCAAATGAGAGACACAGGTGGCCCTGGGAAGCTTGGAACAAACATATAGCTCCTCTTTCCAGACCATCCCAAGTTACCACTGCCCTCCTCCCCTTATGTATTGTTCAAAGAGCCTATCTTCCTACCTCATATCCTGAAAACAGGATTTGTAAATTGTCATCGTGCGTGGGTCTGATAGAAATGTCTGGGTCAAGTGTGTGGCACATGCCTATGATAGAGATGAGTGTATCAAAAGTTCTAGGTCAACCTGGGCTACATAGCATCATCCTATGTCAAAAAGACTCAATAAAGGAACAATCCTGAGAAGAAAAGTTCACAGATCCAACTATAATTTAATATTGTCCTCAAAACAAAACAAAAACCCTCTCCTTCCCCTCTCCTCTGTTTTCTCAGAAGTCACATGGTTATGTTAACTTGGACGTCTGTGACCCCAGATGAAAGGAGCCCCTGTGGAAGCCAGCCCTGGTCATACATGCCCCTGCTCAGCTTCAACCCCAACATTTGGAAGGGGCCTGAGCACACGGCACGCTGTGCATATGGAAAGCTGTGGAGACAGACTTCTCCCCAGAGCCCTTCTCCCCAGTGTTTTCTTAGCACCTCAACTATGGATGCTGTCTCCCTGGGCCTCTCTCCCCTTGTTTCCAGAGTTTTCTTTTTTATTATCCATTCCTCACAACGGTAATATATGTGCTGCACTTGTCTGTTTTCTCTTTATTGGCCTCAACTCCGTGATATAAAAATATCACTCCTGTTAGAGTGAAAGCAGGTGCCACGTGAAGCTCGAGCAGCAATTTACCTCTCATTTGAGAAAAATGTCACACGGGTACTCTCAGAGGAGGAAATTAATGACCCCCAAGTCTGCCAGTTACAAGCAAGTGCCTAAGACTAGGACAGGGTTCCCACAAATAAGCCAATCCCCACTTTCCGCCTTCCTCCCTCAGCCCCATGCAGTCCGTTATAAAACTGCTCAGTCCCTACCTGGCACGTTCACTGTGCCGGTAACAATTTAACAGTAGTAGCAGACGTCACTGCGTGTTTGCTGTTTGTTATGCTGTGTACTTTTTCAGTTCTTGCAACAGCCCAGGTGGTGAGTTCTGTTTGTCACTCATTTTCCTGATTAGAAATTTTGCCTCAGGGTCCTAGGGAATAACGCAGTGGGCTGATCCAGCACCCCCTCCCCTTCCCCTGAACCCAGCACCATTGAATTGAGAAGTACAGTGGGAGACTCAGACAGTGCACACAGTAGGAGCTTGGCAGTCCCTTGGTGACAGTGGTGATAGCTGCAGTCTAACACATGAGAAGGTGCCACCCTACGCCCAGACAACCAGGCAGTCAAATTCAGCTCTTCTCCTAGCCTCAGCGAACACACTTTGATGTGGGAACTCCCCACCCCGCCCCACCCCAGCCTCCAGCCCAGCCAAAGGTGAGTCAGCTATGGCTGCGGGGTCAAGAAGACCCCATTCCCCACTTCCTCAAACAGACTCCCCAGGAACCCTGACGGAAGCCCAGAGTGGGCTGTAACCTGACTGCTTCTGTATCAGGTTTTGGGGTGAATAGATTTTAATAGCCAAGGCTGTTTATTTATTTTTTTAGGTCAGTTTAAATGTTACCTGTGAACTGTTCTGTCTTTAAAGTCACTAGACAAACATTATAATGCATGCAGTCTTGTAACTGAGTGATAGCGGTGTCTGAGGCAAGAGTTTGTCTTAGGGAATCCCACTGAACTCTGGTACCCAGGTCCTGCCCGTTTGCACATGAAGTCTCTTCTGTGCTCACCCGCATTCCCACACAGTGCCCTTGTACAGGGCTCCACAAACGGAGTTTTCTGATGTGATTTTTTTTTTTCGAGACAGGGTTTCTCTGTGGCTTTTGGAGCCTGTCCTGGAACTAGCTCTGTAGACCAGGCTGGTCTCGAACTCACAGAGATCCGCCTGCCTCTGCCTCCCGAGTGCTGGGATTAAAGGCGTGCGCCACCATCGCCTAGCTGTGATTTATATTTATTGATGTATTTTGTTGTGATCAGAGGTTTGGTGGCGTGGGGAGCGGAAAGGTTAGTAGTGGAAGAGCAGGCATTGACTGTAGCACTCTAGAATCTAGCCAGAGGATGGAGTAAAATTAAGTCCTTCACGGTTTTTCCCCTGGTGAGTTCTCTGAAATATTTTCACGACTGGCACCCACAGTGTCCTTTCCAAGACAAAGTGAATGGCTTTGGTGGTCCTGACAGCGGATGACACCCAGAGAACCAAACAGGCCTAGCTGGTGTAAAGCCAGCTCTCCTCCACAGGCGAGTGCGTTCTTCCTTCCTCCTTCCCACATCAGTGCCTGTGGCCTGTGACATTTGTCGCTCCATCCTTTCCTTGTTCCACATTCTTCCCAGGATTGTCACACGAGGCATGAACCACGACAGCCATCATCGCTACCTAACTGCTGAACCCGTTCACACGAGGCATGAGCCATGACAGCCGTCATCGCTACCTAACTGCTGAACCCGTTCCCTGAGCCCCGAACTGCAAGCCTGGCACAGCCGTCGAGAGTGGGTGCCGCTGTCTTCCTGCAGCTCTTCTCTGGCTGCCCAGCATCTTCGATTCATTCTTTACTATCGTCTCTGGGCTCGCTATTTCTCTTCCTATTTAATTAAATGATTCCACTTTGAATAATTATATTTAAGTGCCAACAGCAGAAGAGGGGCATTGAAAATACAGAGTTCACCCGCCTTTCCCAAGTAGATTCGTCGTCAGAATGAAACAGGATGAAACACAGGGAAAAACAGCTGCAGGTAGCCTTACCTTGGTGCTGCTCTTAGGAGGGTGAACCAGGCCATGTCCTGTGACTAAGAGACAAACATCTTTTGATTTTGTTGTGTCTGCCTTCCTTGAGTTCTGTCTAGGAGACAAACTGGGATTTTTTTTTCTTGTGTATTAATACAGAAGGGGAGGGACGTGTAAGGGTTTTAATACTGGCTCAGAGAAGAAAGTTGATTTTGATATTCTTATTTACTAGAAAAGATTCTGAAGTGCTTGAAGCTGCTAAGTGAGAGGAGTAAAAGGCTGCGCATGAATAATCTTCTGTACGGTTACTGCCATCTGTGGTGAACTAAATTCTAGAAGCGGGGAATGACTGTTACCCTTTTAGGGATGGACACTCTACCCGGATTAGGGGGGTTCTCGGCGAGGAGAGAAGGACAGAACAGGACCTGGAGTCCCCTGGACCCCAATCCTTTCCCTGTTCACTCCTCGTGTTTTAGGCAAAGCCTGAGGTTGGGCTCAAGGGAGGTAATATCTGGAGGGATCTGAGAAATCGGAACAGTGTCAAGAGTGGCTCTTCCTGCCTTTGAAGACCTGAGAACTGAAATAAAAACGATCAACAACTTCTCCTTGGCCCCAGAAGCAAGGATCTGGGAGTGGGCAGGCCTAGGCCGGGCACTGGCAGCAAGCAGTGCCTATGTGCCCTTGGCCTTGGTAGTTTATGGGCATTGAACGTCAGTCCTCGAGGAGTTTGGAGTTCTCTGATCTGAGTTTTTAAATCAAGCTTCCAAGCGATAGTCGATTTCTGTGAATGGAGATTTTGAATCTACAAGCAGCCTCTGTCTGTAAAGTTTCTGAATAAACTCCTGATACTTAAAGCTGAGAGTTTGCGCACTGGTCTTTCCATCATCTTGCTAGCAGTCAGCTGCATCTGTTGGAGCATCTTTGGATGTTCTGACACAGAATGCCCCGAGGAAGATCTTAACACAGCTTCCCTTTGTCTGGTGCCCGTTAGTGCACTGTGCTTCCCTGTGTGTCTGTGTGTCTGTGTGTCTGTGTGTGAGTTACCTTTTCTTCAGGTAGATAGCGATGCAGGAGTTGGTTTGATTTATTGAATTAACCTGGGAGTGGAACACTGCTCTTTAGTTTGTAGTTTGTGAGTCTAGAACTAGAAATAAGGGCAAGCCTCATCACATGTAACCTTAACGCTTTAATGCTATAACTTTAGGCAAAGCTAATAAAAAATGCAAAGGACTGCTAAATAATTTAAATTATCTAAAAAATTGAGCATATTCCTTCAAATAATAATGGCTTTCATGATCTGATTTTTTTAAAGAAAAAAACATTTCTCATGTCTTGAGTTACTTAGAAGTATAGCTATCAAAGTCCATCAGAGGTTAAGATTATTAAATGTATTTGCTATGACCATGCAGAGTCCCCATAGATTCCATTTGGGTTTTTTGTTTTGTTTTGTTTTTTTATTTCATAGTTGTGATCTGTAGTATTATTCCACAAGACATAATGCTGGGGGAATGTCTCATAATATCATTGCAGTATGGAGTTAATTTTTAAAACTTCTTAAAAATCTCACTTTACAGTCTGATTCCTTCGTTTTCTTAAGCCATTAACCGGTCCTATGAACTGAAAAGCAAACGAAGAAGGTCCTGTTCTTCTCTGTTATTTTTTGCTTTCTAAAAATACCATTCTCTCACTGCAGCTTTGCTGCCTTCACCTGGGAAGCTGTTGCCAGTGCCATGTGTTTTCCTGACCGCTCGCCTATCCTCTGGGAAATTACCACCATGGACCGTGGCCTGCACTGTGTAGTGAGAGACTAGAGGTCAGACTGATGGAAGAACTTTTCTTCCTCTCCCTGAATGATCACAGCGGAGCTTCTGTGTCTTCGCCTGGTGCTGTAGTTTATAGCAATAAATACTCTGTATTGATTATTACTTAACTCTCCTGAGAATAGGCTGAAACTGGAAATGTTTTATTACAGCCTAGAATCCAGCACCTTAATTTGAAGACACTTTCTAAATTTTAAATATTGAAATAATTGCCCCAGTGTGCTGCTGTTTCTAGACCCATTTCACGCTATGAAATTAACTCCATTTTATGTATTTTATAGAGATAATTTTGCTCACAAGGTATTTTTTTCCTCTGATGTTCCATCACTACTTTTGCACAACTGAGAAATCTGTCATCTCTCCTCCTTTGGCTCCGTTTGGAAATCCAGGAACCAAGATCAGAACAACACATCGGGTTTATTATAGAAATGCACGAAGGGAAAACAGGAAAAGGGGTGAGTGAAGAAGAGATTCAATGTTAGCCAGATTCTTCAAGTGTACGATTTTAGTCCATCAGCCTGCGTGGAGGCTGCTTGAGGGAAGCCTTTCCACCCAGACGAAGCTTGTTTCACGGAAAGTGCGTTGAGAAACGCATTGTCTGAGGCAGATACTGCCGGAGTTTTCTTTTTCCTTTTCCTTTTTTTTTCTTTTTTAGAAAAGGATAAAATAAGAAACACCCCCAATACACAGCTCTAATTTATTCTTAGTCAAAACCAACTCGCCATTTCTACACTAGGTATTAAAAGCTACTTGAGCCATTAGAAGTGGTCTTTCAAATGCCCCGTGTTAAGATATTCCATGCAAGATTTATTTTCAAGCTATTTCAAGGCCAAGGGGGGGAGGTTGTTCCCCTTATGAAGGAAATTCTGTGTTTTGCTGCATTATTTGTAGTTTTTAAATATATGTATAAAAGAGAAAGGGGGGTTGGGAGCTGCTGGTTTTTCGAATCCTAATACAGTACGTCTTCCTAATGAACCTGCTGCAGTGCCCAGGAAACAGCTCCCAGCAAACAGACGTGCTCCAAGTGATTTAGCCACAATGTCCAGACTCTGTAAACATCTAATTATTACGATAAAATTGTCGATAAATTTACATTACTGCTCCCTTTTCAAACGTTAACCAACTTTTTCTTTGCTTGATAAAAGGGCATAAATTGTATTTTTATGTGTTGGTGTTTCTGTTTGCATCAGACTTCTCAGAGCGCTCTAGACAAAAGACCCGGAGCCTGACTGTGC
The DNA here is from genome assembly GCF_000317375.1 of Microtus ochrogaster. Classification (NCBI taxonomy): domain Eukaryota; kingdom Metazoa; phylum Chordata; class Mammalia; order Rodentia; family Cricetidae; genus Microtus; species Microtus ochrogaster. Next base: position 6,507,478 of record NW_004949109.1, read on the forward strand.
CGCGTGATTCCTAGATGTGGCGAACTCGTACAGTTGTTTATTACCATGATGCTCTGCATTTCCTTCCACAGTGAGATGGACGCAGCCTTTACAGTCTGATCTTTAGTCACGGCATTTTGTTGTTTTTTTGTTTTTGCAGAAAGCCATAAAGCTAGTACTATAGTCACTGTAGCTTTAAGAGAGACACGAAGAATTAAGCCCCTATAATCCACTATTAGAGTGGAAATTTAAGTTACATTAGAAGCAAAAGATAAAATGGCAAAATGCAATAATTTCCTATAACAAAGATTATGTCCAGTTTTTGGAATTATGATATCACGTTGAACATAATGGTGGGATCCTCCCCCCACACACGTATTTCTTATATAACTGGTACATTAACATTAGAAAAGCGGAGCGATATTGAATTCTAATGAGGTCTGGCCTATATGCTCTGCTAGGAGAAGAATGAGGATAATTCATTTGTATTCAACAAAGCACTAGGAAATCCACTC